>NC_061518.1:23145000-23327500 GCF_022379125.1 Scophthalmus maximus | reverse complement strand
GCCGCTCTTTTTGAGGTTCGCCTGCGGCTTCCATATCTAGTGGCACAGATCCTGCAGCAAAACCGCCGTTCAGAGGGCACAGAGAGAGAAGGAGCAGTGTCCTCATTTAAAAATCTATCTGAAAGAAAGATAGGCTTGTGCACTGCGCTCATAGAAACGCTGGATTTACTTATGGTCCCTAAAGTCTTAAAAAAGAAAGTGGAGCGGGAGCCAGAGCCTTCAGCTATGGAGCTCCTCTACTGTGGAGTCATCTCCCAGTTTCAGTCACGGAGGCACTCACACTTTTGGATGAAGCTTATAGTCGGAGCTGGCTCAGGTCTGCCCCCGGTGAGCTTCCCTTCCCTCCTCTCCCATGTTGCTGACTCCTTCTCCTGAGTCCTTGTGCTCGGTCAGTGTTGTACATGTATTTTTGTTGATATGCTATGTTACATGGGACATCTATTGCACTTCTGTCCATCCAGGGAGAGGGATCCCTCACTTCATTTCGTATAGTTTTTCCTCACACTAGTCGAGGTTTAGAGACAGAGGATGTCACACCTACGGACTGTTAAGTTTTATGAGACAAATTGTGATGTGTGAATCTGGGTAGGATCTAGGATTGAGCCTTTATTCTTTCTATGCATTCAAATGAAACCAAATTTCTAATTAGCACAAGTGGATGGTAAAGAAGCAGGATTTCATTCGACACTATCTTGTGTTTTATTCAAAAGCTGCACAGCATTGGCAGTGCTGTACAGTCATCCACACTAAGTGTAAACGTGGTCATTTGATCAGTTATTCATTCGTCGCTTTTAGGCCACCCTTGTTGGCAACCAGCGGTTTGTGTTTAATGAAGCTGTTATTAGAGCACACATGGCCGCTCGGCTTTTAATACACACTAAAGAACCAATTAGCAGCAGAATATTCTCAGGGTGAACAGGAACGGGGAATTAAAAATGTACCTCAGATGTTCAGGCAGCAAGAGATGCAAATGTGGCTCATTGTCTCATCACCTTGTATTGACTGCAGAGGGAGATGAGGGTTTATTAGTCATCTCTCATACATTTATTGAAATAAATCATTAAGTTTGGGTTCACTGTTGAGTCAGTTTGCTGACAAGATTAAGAAAATATGTAATTTAAGTTTGTAATTAAAAATGATATATAAATGAAAGATTTTGCAAAGTTTGACATTTTTTGGTGTATCATGAGATTTAAAATACCAACAGGTCACAATGATAACATGACAATTTAGACATTCAAAGTATTTTTGTAAAACAAGGAGGCCTTGACTCTGGGTAGACAAAAGCAGGCTCATTTTTAGAGAGTGATTGTCCATTTTCTGACAGAAACAACAAATGTCAGACACTGAGCTCAAAGACTGAGGCTAAAGCTGTTATGTCCAGACAAAATATTGCGAGGGTTAAACAATTTACCTATTTGCCAAGTGACTATCTTGAGTGTTAACTATTTCAACTTTTTAATCACATCGCGTGCAGCATGTTGTGAGGTCCAAATCCAATGGATCAGTCTGTCCATGGTTCTAAACAGAATGCAGATCTGGCCTCCACACACAAGCCAGACCCCTCCTCCTTCAACACACTCCGTCCAGAGCAGAGCAACTGTAGTCCTCCCCCATAACCCACTGCTCGCCATTCATGCATCCACAATAAAAGGCACCCACTTCGGCGTTTTGTCGAACTTATTAAACATCTCTCTCCCTGTTTCTTCCTGACATTTGCTTTGCCCGTCACTGTCTTTAAGTGCGAAGCGCAGCCTGCGTGGTGCCCAGGCGGTGAGCAGAGGGGCAAACAGGTGGGAGCTTATTGGCGTTGCAGTGCTGAGATCTCAGAACCACATCTGTGTCTGAGGTCACTCGGCTGGCACTTCAGCGATTCAGTCAACAAGAGCAAATTCAATTCACTCAGCAAAAGGCAGAGGACTGATGGAATAATGCGCAAGATGTAAATAAATCCTCCTTCAATCAAACAATGTGCTGAACGATGGGACACTGTGGTAAAGGCAGTTGGCAGTGAGTACAAATTAGATGGATTCTGATGGTAGTTGTGGCCCACAGCCAGTTTAGACCATGAGAAACGCTTCTTTTTTTTGCTAATTATTAATTATATACAAATGATAACCACACACACACACCTCTCAACACATAAGACTTTTTTAATCTTCATCTTTCAGATTTTAACCCTTGATAAAATAGAGATAAAAATGAAAAACCATCGGAACGATTCACATTCGAATGGCTTCAAACATTTTTTTAAATGTTTGCTCAATTCTTTAAAAGGAAGTTACAACACGTTGTGGTTTTGTGTTTTCACATATTGCTGCAAGATTTTCTACAGAAGTCTTAATTCCATAATGATTATGAATTTAACTGATCTTTCCATCTGCGTTCCACACCAACTTTTTGAATTGTGCACAGCTGCACATAGTCTTAGTCCAAAACCTATCATCATCATCATCATGAATGTTATTTATGCAAAAATATTTATTTAGCACAAAAGAGGAACTGTTCATTCTTCTCACACCTATCAGTCCCATTGCCAGTACTACAGTGTGATAATTGTAGAGCATATATAGTTTGCCGCAGGAGTTCTTCATTTTGAGAAGAATTGTTGAGTTCAGTTGAGTCACAGAATGTTTGTGAGACCTTTTGTGTGAGAAATTTGCAATGGCATAATATGCAGTGCGATTGTGTGTGTTAAATACAAATGAAAACTTTTCAAACGAACAAAGACAAATTCTGCGATAATGAAAACCGATGTTTCCAAGCGATTGCGTGTGGTTGGACATGATGTTTAGTTTTTGCAGTCACAGGTGAGGTCAAATGTTTTATAACATGCTTATACACTGGCATAGAAGAGAAACATCAGTCGTATTCACATGAACTTTGATCAGCCTCACCACTGATAATATTTTACAGGGTTAGAGCATTTTTGATTCATATATTTTCCGTCTACATCTATTTTAAGTGTATGTCTTTGTAATTGTTATTTGTTTTATTACAATCATACAATATGATTCAATACTAAGAACAATGAGCTAGTCTGGGAAGTGTGTCTGTTCCATTTATTGCTGTCTATCCCCATCTTGTGGTCTGTTTTGGTACTGCTAAAACATGACCAAATCTAAGCAGTGTTCATTTTCATTTGTTTAACGCTGTACTGACCTCTCAGATGTTCTGTTGACCTCCAGGGGCAGTGTCAGAGGTCAGGTCAGCTGCTGAACAGACGCACAACACATGAAAGATTAGTTTACATCATAGATGTCAGGCATTCGGCATCCAGAGGGATTTATACTGAGGGGAAAAACATTTCAAATCCAGGATCACTGAAGGTCACAGATTGAACCTGTGTGATCAATGAATGTTCGTGCATGAGGGTGTTTTCAGTGTTACAAATAACACATATACAGTATGTGTATATAAAGTAATATTCATGAGGGGCCCTGAATAGTATAGCATTTTATTATAAAGCATCTGGATTTGACTTTGGTATTCTATTTTTGTGCTCGCTGTCCCTTTTCTCATTTTTCACAGCTTGACTCAACTTCCCCACAGAGATCAGCAAAATGTTGTCACATCTCATCTTAACCAGAAAATATGTATACGGTCCCAGAGGGAGCCAGTCAGGGCGGCAGAAAGACAGACCGTCAGATCCAGACAAATGGCCTGAAATGTCAGGCGGAGATAAAAGGTGACGCGAAGAAGTGAAGGTAAGAGAGTTATAATCAGCTGATGTGTTGGTTGGTAAAGCAACAACATGACACCCAGCAGATGTGACGCCGTTGGAAGCAGCCTGTCACCCTCCTGGTGGGCATTGTGGAAGACAGATAGCTCGGCAGACAGCCCGTCCTGCCCCAGGGCGACGCTGATTTATAGGGTAGACTTACTGCACGGTCAGGGTGACGGGGGGGGGGGGGGGGGGGGGGGTCCCATGTTTTCAGCAGCACTTGCAACAGTGTGCACACTGAACAGGACTCTGCCTGCAGGGCACTCCAGGCTCTACAGCAAAACATATATATCTGTTTTAAAACTCTTTGGATCTTGTTCAGAAATGTAATCATTATCCTCATTGTGGTTTATTTGCTGCCAGTAATATCACATGGTGAGTATTTCCTTTTTCACTTTAACAGTTTCTTTCTAAGCAAGGTTTCTTGCGGAAATAGGCCCATATGTGATTTCTTACATCTTTTGATAAAAGAACAAACATAATGAATTAAAGATTTGCTCTTGCTTTGGCAATGGCTTGGACTTTGACCCAATGCAGCCACACTGCTTTTTCCTGTAAAGGCATATTATATTAGGAACACTGTGTTTGACCACATGGGTCAGAGGGGAAAGGGGAAAGTTAATCTGCCCCTTTTTGCGAATAGAAGGAGGCAGTGGTTTAATACAACACAAAGAGAAATGCAAATGTCTCCTGTATATACAACATTGTGTACTGTGTGTGTGTGTGTGTGTGTGTGTGTTGTGTGTGTGTGTGTGTATTAATTTAACTCCACAACAATAAAACCAGCAAGTGGCTTTAATGACGCCGACACAGAAACCGTCGGCACGGTCAGACCCGGTTGCTTTAAAAAGAGAAAAATCTAAGAAACCATCAAACAACAGTTGGCTTATAGTCCTAGACCGACTGATCTCCAACACATTTGAAGTCGAGAAAAAGTCAAAAAGCATCTTGATCTGATACCCATTCAGGTTTTCTTCTTTGATAAATTCATCAAAATCGAATGAGTGAAGTATGAAAAATCCCGCACGGCTGCAGGTTTGAATAGAGTTCACAGACGGGGACTTATGAGCTGATATTGACTGCTGAGAGTTTGGCTCGTCTTGTTTTAATGGTGTTGACCATCACTGCCAAAAGGCCCTTGGACTAAATACTGAACCCTTAACTCCTGCAGGGGCACAGATTTTCCAGAAGATGGGAATTGTACTCCTAACTCGAATTCGTGTCTATTCAGAGGAACATAGAGAAGGTTGGTCAGTGAGGTAATCGTCGAGCAAAGCGCTGCACATGAACATAGGAATTGAGCATTACAGGAAGCGGCTGTGGAAGTTTTCCTCCTCCAAGTCTCATGGTTTCTTTTTCTCCTCTTCATAATAAAATTGACTGGATGGTTTCCTTCTGTTATCCACATCCTCGGTGATTCAGAGTGAGGCAGGCTGGGTTTGTTTTTTTCCAGGCTTCTGTCTGGCTTGAATTCACCATCGTCCTACACGCCACTTTCCTCTTCGCCACCCTCCCGCTGTGAGTTTCCATCCGACAGTGTCAGGTGCTGTGTTGCCTCCCCCGGCCTCCTTGCACATTTCCCATCGTCCTACTGCTGCTCCTGAGAAACACCCAGCGCAGGGGGGAGGTCGTGTGTCCTTCACGTCCTCCCTCCTCTTTCTTCACTAATTTCTTTCTCCTAATCTTTCAAATGACCCAATCACCCTGCAATCACCTCTTTGTCGTACTGCATGTCTGCCATCGTTTACATTTCCCTTTATGTTCATCTCTTCTTCAATGTCCCTCCTCCTGTCTTCCCCCGTCAATGTGCAGAAGGCATTAACCCTCACTTAGGTCCAGCCGTGGACAGGAGAGGAGAGGATCACATTTCCTTGTCAGACACTTGTCTGGGAAGTGTCCAGACTGAAAGGTGTTGCTGGTATGTCCATATTAGTCTCACCTACAGCTGCCTCCTTCCAGACACACACAGACATCGAGACGGGGAGTGTGTGAATCTGTCCACCGTGTCGTTAATCTCAACCACACTCCCCTTTACATCCAGCGATCATTAATGCGCACACACATACGCACGGTTGAATCTGACATTATAGTGTACGATGTTTCCAGGCACCATTCCCTCTATTTTGGTGTAATGATAATAATCCTGAATCCCCACACATTTGTTGTTTTTTGAAGTGTATTTTGGTTGTGTAATCGGCAGCTCTAAGGTGACCTGGCTTATGAATTATTAATAATCTAAAATAAAAGTAAGTTCACTTTCAATACACAATTCAAAGTAACAAAAACACAGACGTATCTGTTATCCTGCAGGATTGGTCTTAAGTATTTCAAGATTTTAATCCTATATATATACACACACATACACACACACACACACACACACATAAACTAAAGCACAATTTGACCTGCACATAGACAATGTGTTGTGGTCATTTATCCGACTTTAGCCTACATTAGACTAGCCTCCAGATTAAAGAACAAAAAATTGGATTCCTTGCCATGAAATTTGGTACCAACTCAGGTGTTCCACAGAGGATCAACTGCAATGACTCATGTCCTCTGATTTTTTAAAGCCCAAGTGTGTGATTTTTGTACTTTTCTGGCGGCATCTGGTGGTAAAGTTGCAAACCGCAACTGACTGAGCACCCGACAGGGGACAATTCATGGTGGCGCACCGCTAATTCCATTTCCGGTGTCAACACGAATGCGCGTATTCTGGACAGTTTTCTACAACCATATTTAGTGCTGCGTTCCATTTTACCTCGGAACTCGGAACCCGGAAGTCGCGTCGGTGATTTTTTCCCGGCCTCCCGAGTCGCAGTGGAACCGGAACGCAGCACAACACGACGTAGCAAACATGGCGACTTACGCGGAGGTTGAATCCCCCCTTATGTTACTACATTTAATACTCATTCAAAGTTGGCGAAAAAACATCAGTGCTGCTTGCGGTTGATAATACATATATGAACAAAATTATGGACAATATATTCAATTTCTGTGAATACATTCTTCTAAATATTGCACACTGGAGCTTTAACCCCGCACCACTATCCAATCACGAATGTGTCGTTTGTACAGCCTTCGCTGTAGCTTGGGTACGCTAACTTTAGCATGCTAACACCCTCAACTAAGATGGTGAACATTGTAAACATTAACATATATGTTTGCTTGTGCAAAATAGCTAACTGCCTGTGTTCACAATGCACAGCTTTGTGGTCACAACTTTAGCTGAATGAACTGTACAACAAAAAACGGAGTCAGCTTCCTTGTAGCCTACCTGGCGAAGGAAGCTGATTTGCAGAGCCGGATCACTTTTCCTTTTCGAAAGTTGAATTCAAACTTTTTCATTCATCCGTCAAGAAGTTGGACGACTGGAGGGGCGAAGCGGGTTGGGTAGACGCGACAGCTCCTCAAATTCCATGGATTACGATAGTATACACAAAAGAGGAAAGGAACAGATTCTCAGAGGACATTGTGACACGTCGCCGTATGAGAAACGCCCAGGTGCAAATGATGGAGTCAATCGGCGAGACCCTGGGACGGAGCGGCCGTCGTTAGCGTCGTCAGGAACACCTGCTGGGCCTCTGCCCCTGCAACCGGCCTGTGGCCAACCCACACGTTCAAACGCCACAGAGGAAGTACACCAGAGCCATTCCCACCCGCGGCTGCTCGAAAGTCCTCTCAAACATCTTCCGTTTGTGCCGTGAACGCGTCTCAGAAGCTTCTCCCCCCCCCCCCCCACACACACACACACACACTCACACTCACACTCGCGGTTCATTAATCCATCGCCATAGCAATTTAATCGCCCAGGCAAAGTACAGCGACTCGTCTTCACTTGTTGGCACGTGTTCGGAACATCTACAGCAGGACTGGTGTGTTGTCGAGTGAGCAGCTCATTGTGACAGTTGGGCCTAAAAATAACCGCGGAAAAACATCCAAAGTGCCCTTTTTTGTGGAAGGAAATGAAATGTATTAGACTGAGCAGTTATTTGTGGGATGTCGTTTCAGTTATTATTATGGCAAATGTGAAGGACCCACTTGAGCGATTCTTAATTTGCTCAGCCTCTTCCTCGGAAAAGGGTGACAAGCTTGGAAGTGGCACTCCTTTTTAATTGGGCGATGGATTTGTGCCCAAATGTGCAGGAAAGAATGTTTGTTGTCTGCTTCCAAAGAGAGTTTCCTCACACGCCTGCTACACATACAGTATAGTTCTTCATGTACATATGGGCTTCTCGTTTTATGTGAGGACAAAACGAGACGGTAGTATAGGTAGAGGTCACTGGTCAGGGTTGGGGTAGGTTTGGGGTTATGTAGTAGATGAAAAGACTGGTTAGGCTGTAGGTGTTTAGGTTAGAATAAGAGGAAACACATAACAGGGAAACAGGCCTCACTTCGCCCCTAATCTACTCCCAAGCATTGGGCTCTAACACACACCATTACTCTTCTGTCGTTCAGCATCTGCTAAAGAAAAATTACAAAAGCACAGTCTTTAATTTCATGGCACACCTCATATTTTCTCCCATCATATTTGCATCACATCTGTTCCGTCAATGCCTCGGCAATGATTCTAAAGCGACATTGCTGAGTGGAACGATCAGCTCTCCCATGCACATATTTCGAGCCGATTTAACGGTACTGGGGTCTTGAACCTCTTACCTCAAAGGGAACTACTGACATTGTTGCACATTGGTACTGCCATGATTAAAGACAGGGGGAAATATGGCTTACCGAGGTCTGTGTGTGTTTGTCTGTGTGTGTGTGTGTGTGCATGTGCCTGGGCTTGAGGCCGAAATGTTGATGGATGTGTGTCACCTTGGCTCTCTCGTGATGACACACACACACACACACATGAGTTATGGGGCCCACGGCAGTGCCAGTGTGTCAAGAGTTTCCAGGGGGGGACCACAATGCTATCTGCTGTCCCACTGTCCCTCAGAGGACAATCTGCTCTCCAAATTGCACGTGTTAAAACAATGTCATCTTCAGCTGCTGCGGTGACTGCGGTCGGTCGCTTCGTCGTCAATCAATTAAGAGTAATTTTGAATTGCAGTAGCCCAATGAAGGAGTTCAAAGGTCAAGGCTAAGCTAACCCTCTATTATTCTAGTGACAGCAGGATGATCATGAGCCTACTAAAGAGGCTGGTGGGATGGTTAAATAGCTTTGGATCCCTGTCCCGAATCCTTGCTGATGTGAGATATAATTGTCCGTGTATTTCCATAATTTCATAAATGTCCTTCAATGAAAATGTTCCACATTATTCCCATATTTTTTTCTGTGTGGCCATTAGAAAAAAACTACAGAAAACATCGACAACATTAACACTGGCAGGTGTGTGTGTGTGTCTGAATCATCAGGATTGTGATTTGGTGGCGTCGTTTTAATTACCTTTCACGGCATCGTGCCGTGTAACACTTGAGCCTGCCATCGTGATTGGATTGATGATTTCCATCTTCACCGTCTTCATTTTGCATTCTGGCATGTTGACTGAGGTTAAAAAAAAAGTACAGTGGTTTTTCAAGTATTGGGGAAAACCAAAAAGACCCTAATGATGGTTCCAGATGAAGAGAGAAGGTGTCATCAAAGACATGACAATCCCGAGTGGGACATATATCTGCCAAATTTCATGGCAACTGATCCAACAGTTGTACAGACATTTCACTCAAAACCAAGGAGGATTCATCCTGTGGCTGTGGGGAAAAAAATCATGGCCATCCAGCGAACAGAGATATTTCAGCCTGATCTACGGCCACACCACCAGCGAGGCTCAAATGTAACCAAGGAGACAAAAAGGTTTTCAGAAAGGCCACTGACCACCAAGTATTTTTCTTTTGACTGATGTGTACATGACATACGGACGACGGCCACATGTGAACCGGCCGCGTTAATTCCCCCAGATGTTGGCTGCCTGCAGACTAAACACATTATAATGTTTTTATCTGCAGTCTGGCAGCCGCTTAAATCTCAAAAACGCAGATAACACCGAGGCAGGAGACGGCGGATGTCCTGCCGCATTGTAGCAGGAGGTGTGATAGAGACGCAGACTTTCTCTCCCTCGGCCGTAAGCACAGCTGACATGAGAGAAATCTGTACACGGTTCAACGATCAGCCTTCTCTCAGAGCGTTATCTGTGATTCTTTTCTGCATAGCATTTATCTCCAAGGAGCGCCTGAAGTCCCGAAATGCGTTATTTTTTTAATCTGTGCTCAAGATAATTTCTTTTTATCTGCGTGTTGACAACGTGCTCCCAGAGACGTGAATGATTGTGGTTGCACTGCCGTGGCCCGTATGACAACACGTGTGTCAGCGAAAGAAAAAGGGTGGTAAGATGGACACATATAACAAGTGATTTGACCACATTTGCAGTTCATTTATTTGTCACCGTATTAATTCCATCCAGCTGACTGAACACGCTTTAGACTCAAGGAGTAACTCGTCAGCCTATCCCCAACAAAACTCCCAATTCAGTACGTGTTTCTAATTTCATTTGATCTAATCTCCTTAATGACTTTTGTGACTCAATTTCTAATGTATTTATTGACTATCATTTATTAAATTTAATATTTTCCTCAGTCACGTAATGACATATAGCGTTAGGCCACCAAGGCCTGAGTGATCTTTGTGCTGCTCACTCTTGGCTACTAATATCTCCCTTGCTCCCCTCCAATCAGCAGCCAGCTCCTACATCCCCTTACCTCCGGTCATCTTTCACCTTGGTGCGGCCAAGGTGAAAGATGACCTGTTTTTCTGAGGCAATGTGTGTTGATTATAGTAGCACAGAGAAATTTCTGTTATTTTCTGGGAGGATTGATCCATTGGTCACTATCTGTGTTTTTTAATTATTTTTTTTTATCAATTTATCCAGGCCAAATATCTGTTTTGATAACTAATTCTAAAATTGCAATAGTAAATTGTAAGGAGATTCATTAAAAACCAAATACTGTACTGAATAATGGAGCCTGGGTATTCTGGTTCTATACAAATAGATCATGGATTTGAATCTACCTCCTTTGTTTAATATCTTCATGACATATTCAGATGTATTATTTGAAAATGAAACGTCTCAGAAGCTGAGGCAGTATCAATTCCATTTCTTGATCTCTGCTGCGTCCTAGTGGACTGATAAGGCATAAACTCTTAACATGTCAGGATGAAAGTCTTCAGCAATGTCAGGTGACTTATAAAGGGGTAATTCTGGACTAAGTATCTCCGACTATTAATTCTAACTCAAACCCCACCTAGCCCCGTCTCAGGCACGTTGATGAAAGGGACTCGCAATTGATAGATTTGAAATGATCACAAATCGTAAGCAGCAGAGGTGTTTCATGGGTCACGCTCCCAAAATGTATGATTCCACTCTTCCCATTGGTTCCATAGGACATCCCTGATGACATCAGCGGATAACATAAGATGACATAACATGCAATGATTTTCACAGAACAATCAGTACTCCCCATGACTAATACCGGACTGATATGCGTAAAAATTAGAGATCCCATTGAAGAATCCATAATGTGTGACGGCAAATGTCTTAATTCTAACATGACATGAAAACACAAAAAGATCGAAAAAGAAAGCTAAATAAATAAATGTAAGAAAAACGTAAACCCTATTTGAAAATGCCTAACTTTTAACGTTGACGGGAAGGATTTGTCCTGAGTGAGAGATTTATTCGACAAGACAGGGAAGATCTCCTTTCAGCAGCGTGCAAGTGGATCTGCATATATTGAGTGTGATGCGGAGCTCGTTTATCTTCTCCTCTGGCTCTCGCCCACCTCTCCCTGACAGTCAGTCAGGGTTGCAGGCGGCGCACACTGAAGCTCAGTGGTGAGATGCAGATTGATACGGGTTTCTGGCTACATAAGTGGGTGTAACTAGTGGGATCTGATACGAATGCCAAACATCCCCCTCAGGGCTGCGGCAGTCACGCTCCTTTTTCTTTTCTGCTGCAGTCTAAGCCAAAGAACAAGAGATCTCTGCTTTATGTGAAGTAATTATATGTCCATATTTGATAATCGCATAACTGCAGAGTGGAAGGGGATGATCCAGTGCGCTCTGTACTTATTTACACAGTCACAAATGCAGTTTCTGAATCTGATAGTAAAAGTGTCACTTGTTTGTAGTTTCCACGATGACTTTATTCTAGAATTTCTGAGTTAAAAATACTGTCTTTTGAATGAAAACGGTATACAGCACACACACGGACGCGCGCACGCACACAGGGTTAGGCAGGTTCATCACAGTGATGATATTCAGAAAGGCACGCCTTAAAATAGTGAGCCTTTCATCATTTCTACATAAGGTTGACAGCAGTATTTTCGGTTGCCCATATTCAACAAAACAGCAACATTTTCTAAAGGGTCCTTCTGTCCCCCGACTTCAGGCGAGCAGTAGTCATTGTCATGCAGGGCCCTATTGTGCAAAACGGGCCTCTCGGAAACCCTATTTTGTAGCCTGTGACATTCAGAGAAACCATCACAATGGTTATACGCCAAACAGTACCTATTGTCATGCAGCAGACTGTGCATGCATCGAAGGGAGAAGACCTCTCCCTCTAAGAGAAACTCAACACAGTACAGCAAACACCCAAGGCTGACGTTGTATGTATTGTGATATTAGATATATATTGTATAACTCACTCCACTATAACAGCGCTCTAATGCCAAAGACCTGCAGATAGTTTTGACTGAGGTTTACAAGGTCAAGCTGCATTTTGACGAAGATCCACACATTTATTATTAGAAATCTGGAATTAATGGCAAAAATTAATTCCCGCTTTCTGTTTCATATTATAAGATTCACCTGCTAAAGGGAGTCGATTTGAGAACCACATCTCTCATGATACGATGCGTTTCTGACTGATTCACGTATGCATATTAAATTGCTATGTTCCATCTAGATTATTGCTGGTGAGGTATAATGACAGACAGAATACTGAACAAGTAAAACTGACATTTTTACAGAAATAGTTCCACATTTTGGGAAATATCCTGCTTCACGTTATTACAAAGAGTTAGATGAGAATATCTGATACCTGTCATATGAGTATGCTGCTAGTTTCACATCCTTTAGAGCCAGGCTAGCTGTTTCCGCCCAGTTTCAATTTTAATCCAAAATCAGCAATGTGCTTTTTCCTTCAAATAAGCTTTTTATTTGCTGTTTTTAAGTAAATTACTTATCATTTGGGAAAGTGTAAGATAACAGTAGTCAGCTGGCTAACTGTCATTCTGACAACGCCACATATCATTGTTAGTAACACCATTAAAACCTTAATTTGTCGGGGGACTGAACTTTGTAAGTTGTAGGCGTTACTGAGATAAACATAACTGGTTGATGTGCAGTATAATAAAATTTGGGACAAAGTGCCGACATGCTAATCGATGGCATCCAAATAAAGGGCAGGACGTGGCCTTTACTCAAGATCAATCTTAATTCAAATATCCAATATGGTCGGAATGCAGAACTCTGACAAAACTAAGATATGTAGTAAAATAAAACAAATAAGACTTTTAAGCACGACTCATGGATGTATTTTCATGCCTGTCACAATTTACCAACACGCCAATCTACTCCGGTTGAAGCCTCTGCTCAAAGCCCATGTTGCCGTTGAAGCAAAAGTCGAGGAAAACTGTAGCTCGCAGGAGTGGGTAAAGAGAGGTAATCTTATGAATGCGTGTGGTGGACACTCTGTGCTCCATGCTGCACGGGGAGGGGGGAATCAAAGCGTTGTAAATCTAACTAACAGAGCACGGCTCATCCTTGCAGGGCTTGACATCCCCTTGCAGCAACTGGATCATAACAGCCTTGGTCAGATAGCTGGACGTGCCCCTCTTTCCCACCGGAGGTGTGTTGTAGAATGACTCCATAGTATCCTGGGACAAAGATAACAGAGGCAAAGATGAAGGAACGGCTCGCAAAGGTCCCGTGTCTGCAAGAATTCTAATTTGCATATTAGCAGTAAATGATTCAAAGTCTGAAGGTGTGGATACATTGTATACATAAGAAAGTAGAATTACTGCATCAGGGTTGTGCTCCTCCGCCAACCAGTCAAAATGCTGTGTCTTCCCAGACTCATGCACTGTATGTATTGAACACTTTGAAAGAATTTAGGGATTTATAAACAATTGGTTTGTCTTGACTTTGTTAAAATGTGTTGTTCTTGTCTCGCAGTTTATTCTACAGTATAAATGTGTACGTTCACAGAGAGAAACAGAAAACAGAGTCAAATTCGTTACGCCTGGTCAATAAAGCCGATTCCAATAGAACACAACGTTGAAGCCATGACAGGAGACAATGCTTCAAGTATGGATGCTGCTGCAAAGAAGCTGTAAATTATAAAAGAGGCTGCACACACACATCTTCGACCCGGCAGCACAGAGGAGCTACAGTATACAAACACCACAGTTTCTAGGTGAGTGCTCACCAATTCAGTTTCTGACAATTGTGAATGGTCATAATCTGCCCTTTCTGTTGCTGAGTTACAGCGTTTAATAATGGCCAGGAAAGTGTTTTTCAGAACATTATGATGTCAGAGTAAAGTTGACATTGTATATAACATATCATCAACTCATCGTTTTCTCCAATAAGACATTTTTTGTGATATTTTTTGTTGTTGTCATAATCAACATATGAATTTTGCTATGGCCCATTAAACACGTACTAATCGGTTCTGCTTCGAGTCCAATCAAACGTTTGGGCACATTTGAATAAATTCCCTCAAGGCCTTCCTGAGATATTGCCATCATGAGAATCGGCGTAAACATAATACCTGCTGTCGTCGGCGCAGAGACATGAAAACATCCTGGAAGGATTACATCTCACAAATCTAATAAGGCTCTGCTGAATTGGAAAATGGCTGCCCGAGCCGTTTAAACACCATATAATTAATCTTCCTCGAAACCAACTTAAGTTATTAGTTTTTCTTGCCGGAACGGAAGCTCGGTTCAGTTTGGTAGCACATTAATTTAGAAAGCTGGAGGGATAATTTTGTCGCAGACGTGTATAATGGAGAAATATGTCAGAATAGGAATTAATTTGACAGCCTGGAGGAAAACGTCTACCTGCTTCTCGATGCCTTCGAAGCTGCTGCGATCCCTCTGGAAATCACTGAACGCGTCCTTCACCAGACTGTCCAGATCCACCTTGTCGCTGAACTCCAGCTCCGGGTTTCTCTCCAGCAGGATAGACACCACCATCAGCAGCTACTCAGACAGTGGAGAAAAGACAAGGCTTGTCAGACACACAAATAAATGAATAAATAATTAACAAATAGAGTAGACTTAACTTTTTCTTAAGTCTACATCTGCCGTGTTGATTCAAATCCATACACATTTAATATGATTTAGGCTATCTTCGTTTACTTTGATTCAATCCGGACTACGCAACTTGCGTTGCGCCTCGTTTACCTCGACTATGATTTGTCTGTACTCAGGCAGGACAATGTTCTTCAGCGTGTCCTCCACCAGCAGGGAGAAGTTCATCTCATACATGGTCATGTCAGACAGTGTGGGTTGCTGTAGAGAGAGATAGTAAAAAAAAAAAAGAAGAAAGTTTTTGTGTGAGAGTGAACCGCAGCCGTCAGCTGCTGGATGCTGTGATTGATGATCACTGTGGACGTCCTCTGTGAGTTTGTGGACAGGTTCAATTTTGTTTCATCCATCCATCCCTCGTCTACCGCTTTATCCATTTAAGGGTCACGGGGGGGCTGGAGCCAATCCCAGCTGACATTGGGCGAGAGGCGGGGTTCACCCTGGACAGGTCGCCAGCCTATCACAGGACTGTGGGAGGAAGCCGGAGTACCCGGAGAGAACCCACGCATACACGGGGAGAACATGCAAACTCCACACAGAAAGGCCCTGGTTGGTTTGAACCGGGACTCGAACCCAGAACCCAGAACCTTGCTGTGAGGCCAAAGTGCTAACCACTACGCCACCGTGCAGCCAATTTTGTCTCAACGTCGTACAATAACCACAGTGGATCAAGCTCACAAGTATTTGGCAAATCATGCTCATCAATACATTAAAAAAACCCAGCTACAGTTTGTGTGTGTAACTCCATGGACTCAACCTGCCCTGTGTGAACAGTCCAGGCTGCTGGCGGTGACGTAATTGCCTGGGGAATGATTTCTTGGCAAACTTTGGGCCTCTTAATACCAATCAGTCCCCGTTTGAGTGCCGTAGCCTATATGAGTATTGTCGCTGATCATGTGCATGAGTTCATTCAGTGCACTTCACTGGCCTCCCTAGTCACCACATCTGAATCACAGCATGTTGTTGAATCGATGCCACAAAGAATTGGGGCTGTTTTGAGAGCAAATACCAAGCATTGGTTTGCCGTTCCTAACAAAGTGCACCATGAGTGTCATCTGAAACTGTTCAAGAAACCAAATACAAATATGTTCCTTAATAAATATCATCAACTGAACCTATGGACATATAAATGTAGCTGTCAGGAAAAACACAGATGCTGACGAAGAAAATCCCAAAATGATTTATAAGTGCCTGTTACTGTCTGTTTAGCGAGTGGTGACTGAGTGAGAGAGATTTCGAACTGAAGCAGATTAATGGAAGTAAGCCCTCGTCAATATTAGTATTCAGATGATGTTTTCGACTGCAACGTGTAAACTGTCTCCAACGGGAAAGACAGAACATCCTTAACGATATCACTGAGTATTGAGTCCAATAATAAACAGTAATTATGATGATGAAACATCATTAATGAATGTTTTTTTATACTAATCAAAAGACAAAGAAATCAGTTTCAGTGTTCAATGGAGACACTTTTCAATTGATGAGGTATCTTGCATCGATTAAGGAAATTCAATGTACATCGGGACAGATTACATTTGTTGTGCATTTGATCCATTTTTGTGGAAAAAAATGCTGTCTCTGTTTGTAGAACCAACCTATAAATGAGAGCAACACCCTTCTTGAAAATACATAAAAACATTGAGATCTATGTCTGTAAGGCACACGTGACTTTTATCATCGTTTCTATAACTCATCCTGTTTGCATGCTGGTCAAACTATTTATCCTGCAGCAGTGTCGGCGGTGGCTGGTACCTGCGGGAGGTGAGTCCCAGCCACCAGAATGCCGTTGGGGGTCCTCTCCAGGATCTGCCACACGCGGTCATAAAAGCCCAGGGGGGTCCGGTTCAGAGAGCCATCGATCTGACGCCTGTTCAGCCAAGACCTGCGGCGAAACGGGGGTGGAACTGTTGAACCAAACCTTGGAGACGGCGGAAATACGTTGATAGCCACTGCGCTGGAGGAAATTGTGAATGAGTTGATGTGTATGAGATTAGATGAGATGAGATAAAACTTATAATAATCCCCATGGGGAAAGTGGGTTGCGGCGGCAGCAGATAATAATAATAACAAGAAGAAGATATGGATGTAGACAAGACAGCACAGACGAAAAAATAATTGAAAGCAAAAAGATTAGTGGGTGAGTAAATGCATTGAGATAAAGACATGGGGTCCTCAAAGGTAGGGTCTGTGCGAGGAAAGGGACGAGAGAGCAGGGATAATAAATATTGCTGGAAGAGTGGACGTGTGTTTGAGGGAGCACCTGCCGGTGTGCTGCGGCTGCAGGACGTCCAGCAGCAGCTGCTTGATGTCGCCGGGGGAGAGTTGGTAGATGTCCTGGGGAGGCATCTCTCCTGCCCGGATCTTCAGCTCGTGCTTCATGGCCTGGACGATCCATCTGGAGATACACACAGGGTCACGCGCTTGTTCACCGTGACTTGACTGGGAATTTCTAAATCCTCACACTTTGCAACGAGCTGCATGAAATTTCCAATAAGTCTCCTTTTTTAGATTTCTTCGTAGGGTGAGTGTTTCCCGACGGATTTTGTGAGACAACGGTGGGTGGATGTCAGACCCCTCTAGGGGGGGCGGGGGTCCGGGGAAAATGTTGTACATTTCACAGTGAAATCCATCAATCTGGTGAACTTTGACAGCAATTTAGGAGGCTAGATCTATGAAGGACTGTATGCTCTTGTAAACAATTGTGCGCTGTAGTAAAGAATGAAATCATAAACACATTTGTTGTATGGATATGAATGATGATCACCACCATTACTATCCTTCATTAATTAATATGGTAGAATATACGGAGAACTTTAATGCCTGTGTTCAAAATGCTTTCACGTGTTCAGTGCTGCGCCACGGTATCAGGATTCGACAACGCCAACACCAAAGCTGAAACCAGCAGAGTTGTTTGTCAAACTGGGCACATGGAATTGATTTTTTTTCCAGAATGAATAATTCATAGTTTAAGTGCTACACTGCATCTAACCTCGCAACACTTCTTCCGGCGTCGTGTTTAGATTTTTCCCTGCTTGACTGCAAGAGTCTCAGTGTGGTTCATTTAGAGTAAGAACCGACCTGGAATGTAAGGTCTGACTGGTACGGACGTGGATATTTGACAGCTAGAAGTTTTGACCGCATCGTGTTCTGTTGAGGGGTCGGAGCACCGGGGGCGGAAAATTACAGCAAAAGGGCTCATCCTCCATGGGTCCACCTCGCTCGACTTGACTCGCTCGAGTTGTTAGGCACCGCTGCAGCTACCCAGAACCCGACCTTCTCCTACCCGACTCTGATCTTGAGCATGCCGCTGAACAGCTCTGGATTGTTGGAGATAATCCATCCGATATGGATGACCAGCTCCTGCTGAAGTACAGCCTCCCGCGCCCCGCCGTGAGGGGAGCACTTGCTGTAGATGATGCCCTGGATCACCCCTGGCGACAGCGGGTTGGAGATCACCTCCTCCTCGTGCCCGAATAGGCCGAGGGTCACCTGGTCATCACAGATATTAGCGCACGCACACACACACACACACACACACACACACACACACACACACACACACACAGACACACACACACACACACACACACACACACACACACACACACACACACACACACACACACAGGGGGAAAAAGAGCATAACACCGGACCCACACTCGGTTAGAAAGCTGTGAGCAGTAGTGTGAGAATGTCTTGCATGTGCACACAGTACTTCCTGAGGTTCAATTCATACAAGCGTTTTCGTCCCATCTCTCTAAAATTGGCTTCCGCTCCGGCAATCACATGAAAGTGAGACGGAGAAGAAAAAAATTACAGATCCCGAGATTACTCTTTTGTATTTTGCTCCTTCTGAAAGCCATCTCATGAAAATTGCACCTCAGGAAACTTGCTGATGAGGGGGGACACACTATTATCCGCGCTTTCAGCTGATGAAATCCAGCCCTTTGAAGACTCAGATGTGTCATTCACCTTTCCATCTAAAGCGATCCTAGCGGAGCAAAAGGAAGCCGGGATCCAGAAATAAAGTTTGGAAATGACCAGCTTTGAATTCAAGGGGAACACAAAGCTGCATTTCAATATTGAAGAGAGATTTAATCAAAGCTCGAGTCAGAATTGACTGCGGCGGGGCCGTGCCTCTTATTTCTTCTGACTGAGCTGTTATTGTAAGCAGAGGAACATCGACGGCTCAAATTTTGAATCAGCTTTCCCAATCATGTTGAAAGGAGCATTCCCTCCGGTAGGCAATCTATATGCAGATTCACACCTTGAGCTACTTCACTATAATGAAATGCCTAAAACTGTTCAGAAGGGTGAAAATGAGGCAAGATAACCGACACCCTCGAGAGGCGGCTAATCTCTGAACAACACTTGACAGAAAATGATGCGCCCCAAATTCATCCAGTGATAAGTTGGATAGGGGGAGTGGCATCCGGACAAAGTCCCGGCTCATGGAGTGTGTCGAGACACACGGACACGGTGCACATTAGGATTCTACGGCGGTCATGCTTGCAGCCTCACGACAACCAGAGCTTAGTTACACACACACACACACACACACACACACACACACACACACACACACACACACACACACACACACACACACACACACACACACACACACACACACACACACACACACACACACACACACACACACACACACACACACTCTGGCGGTGAGCTGTGATGGGGAATATGAGATGCAGCTGGCCTCAGTAATTCCCATAGGATGACAGCATGAGGAGCTGATAATCATCAATTTCCAATTTCATTTTATTCTCATCAGTGAACATTAAAATCATTGTCCTCAATGCCGTTTTCCCCGAACATGTGCATCATTTTACAGGAGAAAATAGTCACTATGCTCAGACCCTGAGGTCTGCGTGTCCACTTACCTGCTTGCCATGAACTAAAACACTAGTAATACTGGGGGCAAGGCTGTCCACTAGCTTAGATAAGAGACTGGCGGCAAGTCGGACAACAGACCTAGTGGGTGAAAAGACACAGATAACAACTATCAGCTGTTGTCCACACATCACATAAGACAGAGGAGCCAACGCCTCAACTTAACTGCTGCCTTAATAGAGCGTGTATTACTGTACATAGGGTACTGTATGTGTCACAGTAATACCAGTACACTAAAATAGACTTTCCATTCACGATCACTGGCATTACTCAAATATTTGATCAAACAATACTAAAAATGCCTGGAAAGGTCATTAACATTATAAATAAAATTATGTATTTGCCCCAAATTAACAAAGCATCCAAACAGAAAGAAAACGAGAACAGAATCCGCTGAACTGATTCCGTGTCAAAAATCAAAGCAGACATCAATTTTTCAAATGAAACATTTTCTAGCATAAAAACAAAAGTACTGAATTGTGTTAATTTCTCTTAATCCTAATCAAAAAAAATAATTTTATTTACTTATCTGAAGCCCACATACACGTTTTGGCTTTGCACAAAATATTTTAATGTTCACTAATTTTGGAGTTCATTATTCACGAGAGTCACTAGAGCCTTCAAACTGCCTCCTCTTGCCTGCAGGAATCCTATGAGGAGAAGAAGCAGCACACCTAAAAGTGTGGTTATTGCCACGTGGTAGCCCGCAGCCATGGTTGCCATAGACACACACGCATGGAGTTGTAGCCATCCTCGCAGAAGCAGTGAACAGATGAAGTGATTCCACTAATGGGGTCATGAATATAATCAGCAGAAAAACAATATCCTCTTATTATATGCTGGGAACAACTCTTATTTTGGTGTGTGCACGTATGTGTTAGTGTGTGTGGAGTTATTCAGTGCTTAAACCTGCAGAAATACAAAGGCACATCTTGAGCACAATGAATAAAAAGGCAACAAAGCCTTGATGTTTAGAAGGCATGATGTGCTGTCAATCCACCGATACTTTGTCGGGGGAACCTATTTCAAGCTTCACTTCCTGGCTCATGTTAGGTAAATGAGAAAGTAAATTGAACTGAGTATTGATGCTTTTTCCCAGCAAGTTGGAAATCAGCCTCCAGGCTCCCCCCCTAGACGGCATAATCAGGTTTCTCTATGCAAAAAACCCCAACATACTATTAATTAGTAAAACAGCATACAATAAATGTTTTTTACATCAGGACAAAGAAAACACCGACCACAAAAGAGGGGAACAATAAGCTCACGTGAGAAGTTGTGACAACCATTTACAGTATTAAGACAAATCTGTGAGCCAGGCCAGCGATATACCGCGAAGAAAAATAGAAATTTGGCAGATTTGTGGTCGAAAACCTCAAAAAGAAAAAGGTTTTTTTACTTGAGTGAAAAGGCAGGCATCAGTTTGCCATACATTTAACTTAAAATGATAATTACAACTCTTATGAGACAAAGTCCGCCATGTTGTACCACCATCTTACAGTACAGTACAGTAGCCCAGACAAAACAAACTAGGGATGGGACGATACCACTTTAATCAAAGCTCGAGTCACTTTTTCGTGTCCAATCCGATACTTCGACCTTGAGTATCTGCCGATACCGATCTGATACTAATCTGATACAATCTTTTCCCCACTCGTAAAAAATGTAATATTAATAACGCATTGTTCAGGATGCACTTTGCTTAACCAAGCCATCTAAAACCTCATACTCAACTGTAAGACAAATTATCAACTCGCCTAGAGGAAGACACACATACAGCCAGCAACATGACTGAGTTGTGTAACTGTTAATTAAATAATAATAAATTTACATAAAAATATGATGCCAGAATGTCGTTCAAGGCTTAGTAGATATGTAAATAGGTATTTATTTGGTATCTTTACTGTTATGTATCAGATCGGATAATACTTCTCATTTATTCCGGTATCCGTTCCAGTCATTTTGGCCAATATTGCCCCAATACTGATATGGAATATCGGATCGGGACATCCCTAATACAAACCACTGGTTCTTGTGTTTTGACATCACATGAAGGCCACAGTAGGTTCTAGTGCCAAGTGCTGGAATAGTAAGGAGGGTGAGGTGAGGGGTATTTGGTGGCAAGATACATATGACCACTGTAGATGCCACAAAATCCTACACACTGAACCTTTTGAAGTCCTGTCAGTTCTACTGCTACCTAATGTTTACTCTTTGTAGTGATGAATTTGCGAGTGGTGTCCGCTCCCTCGCTCTGTAATCTGAGCATAGGTGCACTCGGTGAGACCTTGAGTCTGTGGCGGTTAATGGAGACAGTAAGCAGACACTGACAACAAGCTCCTGAACGCACCTGAGAGGAGGCGACCCACTAGCCTGGCCTCGTTGGCTCGGTCAAACTCATGACTGTGTGAGAGGTAGCCATTCCACAACGCTAAACTCGGCGGTTTAGCCGGTATTAGTTTTAGCTGCTTAAAGGGATAGTTCAGTGATTTTGAAGTGGGCTTGTATGATTTACTTATGCATAGTAAATATGTGACCTTATCGAGATGGTGATCAGCAATGTCCTTCTACGGAGTTTTGAGGACAAGTGGAAGTAGCGAAAGTCTGAGTATTACTGTTGCAGCGCGGACCGCCGGAAAACTTCTTTTTTGCCACATTTGTAAACGTGACCCAAAGAATATATATTTCCGTTCAATTGTACGTTGAAGGACGTATTTTTCCACTGCTTTAGTTTGCCACCAGACAGCCATTCAACTTTACACTTCTTTTTCAAGCGTACTTCGTCCATGTATTACTGCGCCGACTCGCCTCGCTAGCTGACAGCTGACTTATGGAATGATAAGCTGATTGTTTGCACCGGCGCGAGTTGGCGCAGTAAATACATGACCAAAGTATGCATAAAAAAAGTGCAAACTTAAACGGCTGTCTGGCGGCAAACTGTATATATATATATATATATATATATATATATATATATATATATATATATATATATATATTTTAGGTAACGTTAAAAATGTGGCGAAAAATACGTTTTTCGTCGGTCCCCTCTGCAACAGCGGGAATCAGACTTTCGCTACTTCCACTTCTCCTCCAAACTCCGTATAATGACGCCGCTGATCACCATCTCCATGACGTAACATATTAACTATGCATGAGTAACTCATACAACCCCCCTTAAAAATCTCTGAACTACCCCTTTAACATTTTCGCTCGATGCTGAGATGCTATGGTCTACCGCTGCATTACACCACCAGGGTGTCCACCGGTCAGTTAAATATACTGAGTTGCATTTCCAAATTAGCCTGAATTATAAAATAAAGTACAGCCAGTATTAACTGGTCTTCACTAAGTAGCAACTGATTTTTTTTCAATGTTACTTTGTTATTCATGAAAAGTGTTTTACGCTGTTTTAGAGTTTTATTTCCATCATCAGTGTTTCCAGTAAATGTAGGCTACACACTAAAAAGTCTTATTTTTAGTGTTTTGAAGATTTTTAGAAATATTTGACTATTAATTCAAACCTTGAAATTGGCAAAAACAAAAAAAGAATGTTCTGACTATTCTTTCTGCTGACACCCTGGTCGTGAGGGGATTCAAAGTAGGACTGGCTGAACCTCACACAGCTCTCAAGGCGTAGCTACCTATAGCCAGCTTTCTAACAGGGAGAAACATGCAGCGTCGTCAGTCCTTTTATTGCCTGAACATTACCTGTTTCCCATTCACCAGAATTGTGGTGATGTGAGGAGCTATAGAGCTGGCGAACTTCTTGATAATGGCAGCTGCGTGGCGCACTACCAGCCTGGTTTGGCCACATTAAATAAGAGTTATTTGAAAGTGAAAGGAAGAGAGAAGATTTTTTTGTGTGAAAAGAACTGGTGTGGATACAGTACATTTGGATAAGGGGACCCTGACCAAAAAAAAATATGAGGCAAAGTTCTAACATTTCATGCAATTATCTAATATGAACTGTAAACTCTTTTAAATTCACATCAAGTCCTCTATACAGCAAAGACAAATAATGACTTGCATTGGAGCGCAAGTTTAAAATGTAATATTTGTACAGGAAAACACATTGGATCTGGAATCTGGAAATGTTAGCTCAACAAATGACGTACATGTATGTGCTGTAAGTGTCTTATGTGTGTGAGAATATCAGACCAAAGCTTCCTGCTGCCAGCTCTTCTGTAGAGTCTCTCCAGTTCATCCATCAGGTTCTCTGCAATCACAAATTGAGCATGGCGTTAGTTCAGGCTGGCCACCAAGTCGAGCTGACAGCAGAGATCTCTATGCCAGCCCACATCAGCTGATGGCTCAGCTAATCCACATCTACACATTCAATTTGCAAAAAATATTGCGTGCTCTATTTAAGTTGCTTTAACCTGCCTACACTTCCTGCTTTACTGCGCGCCACTTCCCAAACCCCCCCTCCCCAGCACCTCCTTCTTTAATGCTGTATCTGAGTCGATCAATGTCATGTGTTGTCATTGTTGCCTGCTCCTTTCTGTGCTGGAATCTTGAGCTGCTGCAGCTTCTCCCTGTCTCACTTTCAAAGAAGTCTCATGGAAGGGTAGGGAGCTACACTGCCAAATATAACTTTTATTAAAGTCTTAAAGACATACATAAATGTACCCTCCCATCTGTTCTGTAATACTGAGCTTCAAACATAGCCATCACTACACATTCAGCTAAGATTGTATCCTAAAAGACATGTAATTGATACAAAACTACAGCTCAATATAACAACAATGAGATATATTATTAATATTCATACCAAGATTAATATAATCAAAGCTCCTAACTGGTGACATTTGATTTCCTTTTTATTTACGAGGGATACACTCCTGGTCAGTTTCAACAAACCTGACCCTTGAGTTATTCAAGTTGCTCAGCCACAGTCTTTGTTAGTGTGTACTCACCATCTTTGGCGAGGAAGTCTGGTCCTTCTCTCCTAAGAAGGATTCCTGCAAGCTGAGCCTGACTGGCTAAGCAGTTTGAGTCCTGTGTAATGACATGTGGGGGCAAATGGAAAGCTTGGCTTAGTCGTGTATAAAACACAGAGTTACGCATTGAAACATATCGACACAAACAAACACAAATACAGTACAAACTAACGAGCCACAATACAGTTATTGTCCTTACATCAAATGTTTGCAATCGTAGAAGAATAATGGCAATAGAAGATATACATAAATAGGTTTATATTGTATTGTAGCAGCCTTAATGTGAATAAAAGCATTATTGTGTTTGGTGTCTATATGGCTGCTAACATGCTTAAATATGTTTAAATGTTTTTTGTCTGAACCAGGAAGCTTCTTGCTGTGAGGTGACCGTGCTAACCACCACATCACCGTGCAGCCCTACATTACTTAATAAAAAAAATTAATTTAAATCTCCTCCGTAATGATGTGGCTCAGACTTTTACAATGACTTTGCCGTAATATGTCGGCAAGGAGCCAACAAATTACAATTGCAGTTAAGTTGTAGGTTGCTATTTGATTTGTTTAAACGGGTATGGGCACTTGAAAGTCGAAAAATGTTCCGCTGTCGAGCCAGATTGCTAATAATTGTGTGCAGTCTTGGGCAGACAGTACCGAATTCCTGGGCATGAGGAAAGTGTTTATTTTAATAAGATGTTATAATGGAACAGGAGATAGGTGCCAAGTGAGCCATGACAAGAAAGCAGAATAGCACCGAGTCAACAGGAAGGAACAATGAGTGCATCAAGTTCATCGTTCACACAAATAATGATGCAAAACTTTCACAGGAGGGAAGAGGCAGGTGGAGCTGTGATTATTATTATTTTTTGATTAGTATGAAACAATTACATTGGAGAATATTCCTACATTCCAGTCCTTGTCAACTCCAACTGCTTACCCAAATTACTATTGGATTAGCATAACCAGGGAGAAGATGTATATAATGGTAAATGCATACTATCGTACTGCTGTGAATGACACTTGTAATGTTTTTTGTCAGCAGAGATTTATGTACAAACATTCAATCCTTTTTGCTCCTCTGATTTACTCGCATTTTCTGATTAGTTGAAAAAAAAATTTCATTTTTAAAGGAAGTTAAATATCTTGTGTTTAAGGGCCCATCAACTCACATGGAACTTCTGGATGATCTCATTGGAGGGCTTGGGCAGCCACTCCTCCACGCTGATCTCCGGCTGCTGCTCCAGGTCCGAGGCATTGGGCGTACTCATCTGCCTCTTCACCTTGGAGTGTTTCGGCAGCTCCAGCTCTTCAAAGCTCTTAAACTCTGTGATCCTATGAACACGCGCACACACACACAACAAAATAACGAAACTGACTTATTGATTGACATCAAGTGTTCATGTCAGCTTTTGAACGATTATGTCAGGGACAAAAGGCATTGACCTCTGACAAATCAAAGCATAAAAACTGCAGAAAGCTCTCACTCGGCCTCGTTCACACGCAGGAAGTCCAGCTGCTCCACCACTGCTCCAGATATCAGGGTCTAAAAGGTTGATGAGAGAGAGGAAACCTTTAATAATTTGCCGCGTGATCATATTGCAGCCTTATTGACGGGCTTGAAATACATGAGAAATTCCACAGCAATATATCCTTTTATTGCGTGTGAAGAATAGTATGAGGACGTTATGCTGCCGGGCAAACAGGAAATGAGGAGACAGTGCTGTATAAATCCCCAGGGGCAACATTGCTGGGTGACTCAAGTGGACACAACAGCTGTTTTAATACTGCAGTCCATGACGAATAACACACGGAGTAGTGAGGTGTGAACAAATTTCCGCCGCTTCAAAGTTTTTACAAATGAGTTCTGCTGCAGTTACAAGTGAGTGTCTAGCACGGTAATGTGATGATGAAAAGTTTGAGTATTTTAAAAGCATAGCTGTGTAGGAGTAAAGAGCATGGTTCAATACGTCTTGCTCCTGCGGTCTAAATGTGATATTAGCCATTCCAACTGAAGTCAACTCCAAAATAAAAAATAAGAGGTGTGTAGGAGAGGAGCACTCCTGCTCCCCATAACAATGAGCTGATGAAGAGGGGAAGTGTTTCAAAGCTGTTGGAGTTAGCTGTGAAGTGAATAGCAAATAGGCGAATGAAAGCGAGCTTTAAAGCGGAAAAACCATGAGGGAGTCTCTGCGGAACGCCACAAACACTGTGGGAGAGAAGTTAGGTTTGGAAAACCTGTCATAACTTTGACAAAGCACTTGCCAAAAGTGCAATTTGAAGATAATTCTACTTCTACCTTGGCCTTAAACATTCCCTGCTCTTGGCCATCATGAGGATTGATTGTGTCTCAAAATCCCGCGATTTAAACCTATACAGTCAACCATGAAAACAGAGAGTTGCCTGCAGCGAACCGTTACTAATTCATTGTGAACGAACGAACAATGTTGTGAGTATTCCAGTGAGGTGAACTTCCCACTGTTTCCCATTCAGCTGTGTTCATATTGGCAAGACTCTTGCGATACGATGCGAATCATGTTACAGGGGGTACGATTCATTCACGTCATATTGTCATACTGCGAACAAGGCATTAGATCGAGATTTCTTCAATTTAATTTAAAGAAACTAGAAAGTAATAGTAAAAAGACCACTCCACAATATGAAAAAAATATGATGTTATGTTTTAGTGGAAGGGTCAAATGGCAGAAGATGTAGTACAACACTGCATGCGATCAGTGGAGGTTTCAAACCATCGATCTCTAATTGAAAGCAATCAATTTTTAATAAATAATAAAAAATCAATAGGGTTTTTGAGAATCGATACGGTAGTACAGAATCGGCATGATATTGCTATACTCAAGTGTATCAACATCATCTTAAAACCACTGCTATGCCATGCTAGAATGAATCCAAAGTACCCTTTTAATAAAGATGACATGTTGTTGGATACAAAGACTACATTTGCAAAAAGTTGCTGACTTTCATATCTCCCAGACGTGGAGAAATATTCACATTCATTAGGGATCTTGTCTATGTCTACCTCTTGAATGAGCAGCCTATATAAGCAGATTATTATATAATCTATATTGACTGCCGTTTGAAATGTGCTATATAAATAAATTGGACTTGACTTGACTATATTCACTCTCCTTTTTGCTCTGTTTGTGGTCTCCACCAGCTCCTGAGAATCACATTGGGCTCTTTAGCTGCTAAACTCCACACTACATTCACCAACTTTTTTCTACTTGTCTACTTGCAGGTAGCATGCTAAAGATGCTAAAAGGCCCCAAGAGCAACTGGAGAGCCAGGTAATATTTCTCTGTGGTTTGGTCGCTATGAACGAGCCGTTCAAATAAATTTGGTCCTGCGATTCATTGTCAATGTCAAATTACAACAGTGTATGATATATAATATCACAGTGGCTTCAAAGAAGTTTAGTGTTATGTTTTAATTGCCTCTCCACTGTCTTATTAGAGAGCAATCATCCCGGGGAAGCTGATAAGTAAAAGCTTAACAGAGTTAACTGGCATGAAGACGCATTATTAAGTGATATAAAAAAAATATTTTGGTCTGTTAGTTAAAGACATCATTCAACGTTTCCCTTTTTTCTCCCTTTGCAAGCTTTCAGTGGACACACTAAAGTCGACTGAAAAAAAGACCGTTACCCTGGAAACCTTCCTGACCGCTTCTCTGTTATACTGTGCCTGCATTCATAGCATCTATGACAAAGCAAAACAGATTAATTCATGTTGGCACTGATTCATGAGTCCCAATTCAGATTTCTGTACAGTCCTCTCAGTATCTCAAAAGACACATTGGGGGTATAGACATTTCATTTGCTGTTGACATTCCATTGTATTTAACTTCACCCCATCTCTTTTTAAAAAAACAGTCTAGGCTGAAAGCAGCTCCCCCTTTCCAGGGCAAACAGACACAGACTGCCAAAGGAATTCAATCAGACAGAGCGAGTTCAAAACACAGATAAACATTTGCATTGATATTGAAATAAGGAGGGACATCAGATCAAAGGAGTGGGAACATTTTGACATTTCACCGAGGACAGAGATGAAGCCCTGAAAAAAAAAAATTGTTGAAACATTTGTAATATTAAGCCTGTGTTTAGACAGCTGTAATATCCGTTGTAACCGAGCAAACAGAAGAGAGCAGGTGGCACATTTTCTCCCGACAGCCACTTGACGAAATCCCTTCACAATATGCAAACAACCCAAACTGTTGAAACAATGATGGTTACACTGATCCTCTCGGGTGGATTGGAAGGATTTAACACCACTGATCCTCTCAGTGAAATGTAAGATTGACCAATAAAATGTTAATCTCTTTGTTGAAGTAGAATAGACACTGGTTCTTGATAAGAAATAAACCTCACAAATGATGAAGAACATAAACCAAAATATTGGGGAGTAGCTGGGATGGCCAAATATACAGTAATATTTTAATTTTAAAATGTATATGAAATAGGGATGTCATTGATTAATCTATTAAAACTAAATAGTTGTAGGAAATGTAATTGATTGAAATATTAGTATCATTTTAAGACTACAATACTGGTGGAAGTGATTCCTTGTTCTTTATCTATCTATCTACGTATCTACCATCCATCTTTTTGATAAAAGAACAATGGGACAGAAGTTCAGCATTTGCTATATTTAGTATTCGCTGAAGGATCATAATTTTAAATTATGCTTATTTATTGATTAAATACCTCGCTCAGTTGGATTCTTTGTAATTATGGGTCACGCTGTCATTATGTAAAACTCACACTTTGACTACTGATTTGTGACCTGTCAAATAATCCATGAAGGAAATTTGCATCCCCAATACAACTGGTGTTTACAGTAGGAATGACAACATGAAAGACTAAATACGTCAACAAGTAATAAGCTCATGACATTAATTGGATCCACAAACCTGAAGTCTGTCGACGTGAACTTTGACCCCTCCAATGTTGCCTTTCTTGAAAGATGCCAGCATGTCCAAGACTGGGTTGAAGCGGCTTCCCCTGACGAGACAAGAGGTTGAACTGTTGTTCGTTTTTATCTTTTGCTTCATCGTCACTCCACATTTCATTAGCCGAACATTTCTTAAGCTTAACATTAGTGTGAAATAATCACAGCTGAAAGCTCGGAATACTGTATATCGGCACACTTCAACCCAACCCTCATCGCTTTGCTCGTTCTGCTGTCACCGTCTATACAGGTCATCCTCCCGATCAATAGAAAACTAATGACTATCGAGTTGCCTCTGTGAGATCCCACTGACTCATTCCAGATGCTGCAGTGAGGCTGTATAAAAGTTTGTAGCACGTTTAACATATGGCTCTTTGGATAATGGTCAATATTGCAATAATCAGCCCACCAGACAAGCGAGAGTGAAACAAATGAGAAACATTATCACCCGTTCAGCGTCCCATCACCTTCCCGCAATAAAGATAAATAGTCTACGTAGAAGTGGAGAGAGGTAGAGAAGGCGAGAGAGAGAAATATTGCACAAAAAAAACCCAGTATCAGACAGAAAGAGAGATAAAGTGTGATATATGGAGAGATAGGAGAAGGAAGAATGAGGTGAAAAAGCTGTCATAGGACAGGAAGACAGGGAAAAAGATGACAAAATAGCTATTACTGAAGGAGGGTGTGTATTACTTGATGTTATCCTCACGGATGAGAACCAGGAAGAGAGGACGTCCCTGCATCTTCCAGCACTGTTTGATGAACTGCAGGGCATTCTACACGCACGCACGCACGCACGCACGCACGCACGCACGCACGCACGCACGCACGCACGCACGCACGCACGCACGCACGCACGCACGCACGCACGCACGCACGCACGCACGCACGCACGCACGCACGCACGCACGCACGCACGCACGCACGCACGCACGCACGCACGCACACACACACACACACACACACACACACACACACACACACACACACACACACACACACACACACACACACACACACACACACACACACACACACACAGACAATTAATTTCCTCACCTGGGAAAATATTCGGAGTTTTAAAATGCAAATCTGGATTTCATCGGATCTGATCTTCACAATATAAATGAAACTAAAGACGACAGGTTGCTTACATTTTGAACGGAAAATATAGTGCAATCAGTCAGAGTGGGTATAAAAGGGAGTTGCAGATCCCTGCTCAGGTGGTGGTATGGGTCCAGAGGGTCACCACCTTCAGTTGGCTCTCTGTGTTTTGTGTTTGAGTGAGTTATAAGTGTGTATTTTTAGTTTTCACCATTTTTGTGCCCCCTGTCCATTGACTACCACTTTGTTTTTTTGTTTCTGGGTCAAATTCTGTAGTTAATCTGTCATTTTGATAGAATCAGTGACTGACTGTGTCACAATTTGTGTTATTGTGCAGTATTTTGTTTCCCATTCTGCGACCCCTGTCCTTCAGGCCTTTGTAAATGGGAACGTAACCAATAATAACATACACGATACTTCATACTCTATACATGAAGAAAGGTGATCAGGCCCTGTGTGCTATTGGCTTCGTAATAAATACTATCCAATTCAATTTTAATAAAAACACTCAAGTGTAAACTTTATTTCAAAATATGTTAGAAAATACATAAAACATGCTCATATTGAATATCTTCCCCACAAAGCACTGTTGCTGCATCTATACACACACACCGTCTTTTCTTCAGTCTGACAGAAGACAGTGAAGACTGACGGGATATATGAGGCTTCTAGGCCCTGAGGATGGCGAGCAGCCGAAGATTAGTCTCAGAAAAAGGAACCTTTTCATAATGTTTTAGAAAGCTCAATCAGTCACCAAGTGGCCAAAAGCTGATCCACTATTGTACAGTATCAATAATATATAGTTTGATGTTGTTTCCCCCTGCTTGCAGTATATGCATATGCTGAGCTAACTCTTAGCTCAAGCCTTAAGCTGTCTTGAAGTGCATCTGGTGGATCAATTAAGACCCAATCAAACCAAAGTGGTCAGAGGGGACAGCACGTATACCGCGTAGTTACGTAATATCTAGGATCCGCCGAGTTCTGCGAGCGTGAGCCCGACTTACCGTGATGTCGTCAATCAGCAGCATAACATCTTGGGACAAGTAAAAGTCACTCAGATCAAACACTATTGGGTAGCACACCACCGTCTTGCCCAGGATACGATAAATCTGCAGGGAGGGGGACACACACACACACACACACACACACACACACGCACGCACACATGCACACACACACAATTACATTAGAAGATGGATGGCTCACAAGGAGCCACGTATACATTATTCTGGGCAGCGTATGAAACAAGTCATCAATCCTGCGATAAAGAGGACACACAGAAGCCACACAACTGGTCCTGATAACACACACACACACACACAAAGCACACACACACATACAAATCTCCCTTTCACACCATACCGATTGTCACAGGGGCAACAACAACAGACACACTGATGATGATAATGTCCTCTGGCAGTCTGCCATCTCCCCCCGTAAATGTTCCATTATAATATTGTCTCAGCGCTGCTCTGGGAGCCATGATTCATTTGTGTGGCGATGCCTTTGTTGGATAGAGCCGCCATGGCTCCACTTGTTTGTATCGTGCTACGACCTTCATTTGGGAGAGACTGCGAACTACACCAGCGAGAGATATTAGCACGCACGCATGTACTGTACATATAAACTGTCCCGCGGCCACGTGTGTTCACACACACACACACACACACGCTCACACAGCCTGCTTGACAGCAGCTCAGCATATTAAAATGCAGCTATTCCGGAGAAGAGGCAAAAATCTATTCAGCGTGCACTGATGCGTGCTGTGCGTCTGAGGAGGAGAAAACTTTTTGAAGCCGAAGAGTTTTTCTGAGACGTAGTCGACTCCTCGGAGCTCTGGGAAATGCAGATGCGGATCGATACGTGGGAGGTGCGTTAGCTGTCACCCATGACCTGTGCAGCGGGGCAAAATGGGCCGCAGATGGAGATTTCAATACCTTGCAGGTCCCGATGCAGCCCACTGGCCTCTCCGGACGCCCACTCAACCCCAGCTTCTTATTGATGGCGAGGAAACGGTATGCCTACAGGAAGAGACACACACACACACACACATACACACACACACACACACACACACACACACACACAAAGATACTTGGTCAGTAAACGGAAAACACTGCACACATTCCAGCTGCCCTTTGTGATTTCAGAGATACATTTCCGCTGCGATGGCATCAGTTTTGCTCTGAGATTTAAAAATCTGATGTTCCATTCGAAATTGTCACGCAAGGCAGTTCCATTCCTTGTCGCAATGAAAGTGCGAGTCCATCATCCATCTGTTCCCGGCCGAGACGTTTTTCTGTTGTTGCAACTCATAAGCTGAAATTGCCTCCATATGGCGGAGCCACCTTTGCGATATTAGCACTGCGTAATGTTATGAGATCCGGCGATAATGAAAGGTCCCTGCGCTGCCATCAGCGACATTGCCTAGTGGACCCGGGTACACCCATGGGCACTGGAGCCGATAAAAAGCATTGTAGGGAGATGCAGACGTCCGTGTGAGGAACCGAGTCCTCATTATAATAAACGACAGCAAGCTGTTTGATATAGTTTCCGTGCGAGGCGACTTTGTGTGTTTCACACTTTTAAACAAAGCCGTTTTTAAAAAAAATGATTAGATTCACAGTGGTGGCCCCTTAGTTTTCTCGCCGACATCCAACAAAAGCAGGCAATTTCGCTTCTCGCGGACAACTTGTTGATTCTGTCGGCTGAAAGTGTTGCTAGGAGATTTAATCAGCTGGCTGATGAACCATAACTGCGAGACATATTTCAGAACGGCGTCTCCAGCCGACTCTGTTTCAGAGGGAGAACCTGTTAAGGGATCTTAAATGTGCCCACAATGACTACAAACACGACCTCTTTCACTGGAGAGAAATATATAAGCAGCAGAGACGTAGGATTGATGGTTTTTGCCAGAATGAGGAGTTATCCGTGAGTTAAGCAAATAAAACACTAACTCAGGACACAAATGCAGCAGCATAGAGTAAACTGTGTTGCACAGAATGATGTACAGTAGTCCCCTAATGATTTTGTTTTCAGATACAGAAAAACACTTTCCACTCAATGCGATGCTCCAATTCGACTTTCACAACCAGGATTGCTATAGATTGGAGGTGGCAAGAGGTCCGACAGTATATTTTGAGCCACGGTGTAAAGGGCGGCTACCTGCGGGTCGATGCGTTATCGCTTATCACACGCTGTAATTCCATCCGCGCCGGCTCTACAGCGGCAGTACAGTGGTTCTTATCAGGTTAGAAGTGGCGTCCCCAGACTCCAGACCTGATCCCAGCACCCAGAGGTCATGTAGATCTCAGGTATGAAGTCCATGAGCGGAACGTGTTCACATCGGCGCAGCGTAGGGATGTCTAGGGCAAAGAGACTGGAGGGGAGCTTCACATTAACCAGGGTTTGTCCGAGGGGCTGAGGTCAGCTGAGGTCAACTCTCACACTTAATTGGCGAAATGAAATCCTGCGGTGTCAGTCGGACAAAAAAAAAAAAGGATGATTCGCCCACTTCGAGTGCGGTCTGGGTTTGTAGGGCTGACTCGAACTCATTCTCAAATCAAAACACAAGCTCCGATCGGCAACAATTGTTATGCCTGAAGTCCAGCTGCTAATGCTGTCGCTCAATTACACAGATGCATGAAGGGCAAAAGCTAAATAGAAATCCTTGACTGGGTTTTTGCAGGTGCTGCAGTAACCATCCCCTTGTCAAATCAAAGGGGCTCTGCGCTCCGTCAGAACAAAACAGAGGACAACGTCGTGGCCCTCTCCCACGGCCGGCTGAAGTGCATTTTACGAGACGGCAGCAGGCGGGAGACTGGCGCTCGGTTTCCAGAGCATTGCTTCGGTGCGTCGGATAAAAGCTTCTAGCCGCCGCCTGCTGTCAAGACACGCCGGTTCAAAGATGCGGGGAGGGAGAGGGAGATGGACATTGATTTCTAGGCTCTGCTTGCTTCAAGCCCTAGGCAAGCCGAGTTGTCATTTACAGCACAAGTGCGTTACACTTCCCTCTTTCTGTGCCGCCCGTCCGGTACACCGGCGCACTCGAGTGGCACTGCTGGAAATCTGCCTGTCAAGCCTTCTGTGCCGCATTCCTAACCGTCACCTACCTAACTTGCAACGCACGGCGTCAGCCAAAAGGTGGTGCTCTGCTACTCCTGTGCACTTACTAACCGTTCCGTAAGGCTTGTATTGAACACGACAGGAGAAGGCACAAAATGAAAGAAATGACAGAAGAAAAAACAGGGGGGGGAGCACAGTCTTTAGGTAGAAATGGAGAAATGTTAATTGAGGATAAGGCGTCATTGCAAATCACTGCCCACACAGACGAGCGTGAGGCCTGGAGGAACCTCTGCACCCAACACTTCCTGTGCGCAGAATACCAATGAAGAACGACAACACACACAGGCAGCTTATCAAGGCATCCTTTCATTCCCTCACATTTCAACTGACCGCGGTGGCGCGGACAGAAAGTACGACAGGTGTGGGGCGGGGGGGGGGGGGGGGGGGGGGGGGGGGGGGGGGGGGGGAAGCCATATTTACCCATCTGCTGTGGGCCACAAGGTGTGAGAAAGCACCACTGTCTATTGCTTTTCAGAACTTTGAACTCACTACAGAGACGATCCTCAGTTTGACAGGAGCTCGGGCATCGTATCATCGCGGGGGGGGGGGGGGGGGGGGGGGTTGTCAGCGTCTTGCTGAAAATCCCAGATTAAACATTCTGCTTCTGGGATAGTATTTTTTGTGACTGGGTCTTCTCATGAAATGTGTTTGAAGGACAGAATTGCGTTTTAATCTTTGTCTCAAAACGATACCTCCACCTATGTACGTTGGTTGCTGTAACTTTTCTTCGTGAGAATCAGTCCTTTCATGGGAGGACTCCAATGTAAGGGTGATGGGGGTTAAAATCTACAGACCTCACCCTGCAGTCGAACATCAAGTAGAACTCTTCCAGAGTTCGATGTTTTCTTTTGGATTCAGTTCCTTCGGACAGCTATGGTAGAGTGTCTGTAACACGGAGAAGGAATATTTTGCTACAAATGCTTCATCAGCAAGCAGCATTTTTATGAGACTATACTACTACTTTTACTTTGTGAAAACGATTGTTTGAGATAATTTATCTTAAATTTAAAGCGTCAGTAGACTCGTGTCTGTCCATAATCTCTGCAACAAAGGTGGTGAAGGATGCAAAATGTTATTATGACCAACAGTCGTAAAACTGACAAAAATGTTCGAAAAAGACCCACGTGTAAAAATACAGCAATTGCCCTCTAAAGCCCTTTGAGACATCCGGTCTCTGATAAGAGTTTCTCTTTAGGGTCTCAGCTCCAGGTGCTGCTTGTACCCGGAAGACGTGAAGAACACGATAGTCTCAGAGAACAGGAAAAAAAGGGGAAAGAAAAATCTAAAAGCGAGGATATTTTTGAGCAAAGCGGTGATTTGCAGGGGGGGGGGGGGGGGGGGCGAGCTTTAGTGTACGAGTGGGAATAACACATTGCGAAATGTAATTGCCACTCTCCCCATCGTCAGGCAGCTGTTGTCAACACAATCAAATTGCTGCGAGGGACGAGGTGAGGTGAGCGAACGCGGCCGGCAGCGCTGGAGATGGTGGCGACGCCGAGATAAACAGATTCTGTCGAGGAAGAAAGACTGGGCTCCGGAATCATCATTCAGCGCAGGGCCCCCACTCTGACTCACAATTGCATATCCATGAGCTGAAAGAGGCACACGGGGAAGGAGGAGAGGAAAAAAAAAGGGAACAGGTATGACAGTTCCAAGGCAGGTGATGGGCCTGGGGAAGGGGAGAGTTGTTAAGTGTAATGGACATAATGCGGGCGGGGGCAGGATGTAGGCCGGGGGTGGGGTAAGAGGAGAGGATGTCAAGGGCATCCTGTAGCAGCAGAGGGACAGATGGCAGAAGAGCCTGGAGGAGAGAGCCCAGAGAGAGATGACAAGATACGAGAGACTGTTTATAGAACAAGGTGTGGAAAACAAACGCCCCATAACAGACACGACAGCCGAGGAACGGAGGCCGGGATGGAGGCCGGGGTTCGAGTGACGGACGAGACAGGAGACACAGAAGACTGGGAGATTGAAGACCTCAGAGAGTGCACATGCCGATGAGGGACAGAATCTACACTGGAGAGGTGAGGCTTGAGCGGAGGATACAATGGGAGCCAAACAGAAGTGGAGTAGGTGGGGTCACAGATACGACAGAACCACTGGTGTAATCTGCTCCAGATGAAAGAAGCGGAGTGGACAGGATGATTACTGCAGCTCGCGCCGGACTTGTTAGTCAACAGAATGTGACAAGGGAACCTGTACCAATAATAACCCCAGATGTGATGTCTAGTATTCAGCTGTCTCATGATATTAAGGCCCACAGAGAGACTATGTGGCTATTTTTATTTTTCATTTCAATACAAGAATCCAATTCCAAGTTAATATTAAAGCTGACATACTATGCAAAAAAACAACAAAAAAAAACTTCAGTGTTTGTGCACATAAATGTGTGGATCTGTGAGAAAAGACCACCCTGCTAAACCCTACAGTCTGGCTCTGAACAGCTGGTTCAGATTTCTCTCCCGCTCTGATGTCACAGCTGGACTCTTTTGGGGGTAACCCCGCCTGCAATCTGAGAATCTCCACTTCTCTGGTGAAGGGGCTTGACATTTTTCCTGCACATTTTGAAATCTGTCGTACCGATCACAACAGACTGGGCCAGCGGGCCAATCAGAGCAGACTGGGATTCATCGGGAGGGCGGGGCTAAAATAAATCCAGGCCTTTTAGACAAGAGCGTGACAAGAGGAGCTGCAGGAATAGGCAGTATGAGAAAAGTGATGCCTTTTCTGAACATTGGACAGGTGAACCTTTTCAAGTGGTCACCCAAATTAAAAGTGTGAACCTGAAAATAAGCATAATATGTCACCTTTAACTGTGAAAGATATCTTGAATGAAATCTCCAACCTACTCTCACCCGGCTCTTTATTAGGAACCCAATCAAAATGGCCTTAGTTCTTTGGGGCATGGATTCAACAAGATGTTGGAAAAAATCCCTTTGAGATTCTTCTCCACGTTGAGTTGACACACCATCACTTATGGACATTCATGCATTCATTGCAACATTGTTCTATTGGATTCAGCTCTGGCGACCGGGGAGGACAGGGTAGTTCAGTGAACTCATTGACATGGTCATGAAACCAGTTTGAGGCGACTTTCGTGTTTGTGACACTGAGCATTATCCTGCTTGAGGTAGCCATGATGTTTAACTGTGACCACAAAGGGACTGACATGGCCAGCTGCAGTAGAACACTCCCCACACTGTTACAACACCAGCCTGAACTTCTTGGGCCGTGGACTCTCTCAGACTCATGGAATCTACTGTACACGGAGGAGCGGAACCCGGCGTGATCTTCTGCTGTTGTTGTCCATTTCCCCTCAAGTTTGACAGGGTTGTTCACTCCGGGATGATTTCTGCTCCTCACAGTTGTTTACGATTGGATATCTGATCACTGTTCTGTCTGGTTCAACCTGTCTGGTCGCTCCCGTCTGACCTCTGTCAGAAACAAAGCATTTTTCTCCTGCAAATGAACGCTACTCACTGGATGTTTTTGTTTCAGGCTCCATTCTGAGTAAAAACAACTCGAGAGACTGTTGTGCATTAACATCCCAGGAGATCAGCGGTGTCAGAAGGACTCTGACCAGCCTGCAATCATGCCAGGATAAAAATCACATTTCCCCTCATTTGGATTTCTGATGTGGACGTTAACTGAAGCTGTATTTTGCATGATTTCATGTATTTTATGCATTTAACTTTTACCAGAGATTTGGCTGATCGGATAGTGGCATAGAGAGCAGGTCAGGGCGTACACGTGTTCCTTTGAAAGCACTTGCTGCGTGTGAGTGCACTTTTTAGTTTTTCATGGGCAGATCATGGTGTATGAAACAGGGCTCTTTCCATATCCTAGGTTTTGGATATTGCATTTCAATCTCCTGTTACAACTGGGCTCCAAACTTGTAAGAGCAGCACGACTGCTGAAAACATTATCACCTTCTTTTACATTTCTCAAGAACAGAGTTATGAATCACATTACTTCAATAGAGTATCACCTGACACTTGTGAGAGAAAATCAAAATAGAGGTTAAGACATATTAAGAAGTCACTAAGCTGGAGAAACAAAAGCAATAAAAATAGTATGTCAAAAACATAATTTAGATTAGTTCGCACATGGGTAACCATAAATATGAAAATTAAATTAGAAAAAACATTTTTTTTGCCTATATTATGTAGACAGAACCATAATGACGATGCTTAATAGGCTTATTTAAAAAAAAAACATTGAGTATTTTCAGAGATCTATAAACAGAACTGTGTCTCCGAATCCTTAAAAGCTTTTAAAGTAACCAGGATTTCCAACTGCAGCTTATGGCTCTGATATATTCTTTACAGAAGCTCCACAGCAAGCGATCGGCTTGTTTTGAACTTGAAGTATGCATATGCTGGAGTAAAAACAGATGTTCAGGTAATGATGGAAGTGATTCCAAATTAGCTATCTTTCATCTTTCACAGAACCATCGCACAAACCCTTCTGAGAACAAATTTGAATACCACTCAGCTCCGTGCATCTCCAATTTGCCAGAGTGAAACACCGACTGCTCCACCATCGTGCCGATCAATCAACATGAACAATCACTGTTCCACCAATCAATCATGCCAACCAATCCGCAGCCTCGCTGGTGATTGATGGGACAATCAGGAAGAAAATCTTAAAAGCAGAAAATCTTGGATTGCCAAGAAGATGGACTGACCGCCGGGATATTGATAGCTCAAACGTAATCTTGCTGACTGTGGGATTGATTTGTGTAGCCGCAGAGGTGGAGGTGGTGGTGGGGGGCCATCAATAGGCTGTCACAATTTCCTTCCCTCAAACTTCCTTCCAGTCATTCACAATAAAATGTAATGACAGGGAATGTCCTTTACACTTACGCTGTGAGGCCAAGCAGCTAGGCACTGAGCCGTGCAGGGTAAAATCTCTGCAATCAGTGCTGTTTCAATTGACCGCTGTTAAGCGGACAGGATCTGGTTAATCATAGCTTAGCGACTGATATTATAGGCACAGCAGGTCAGTCTGACTGGTCTCCACATGCTGAAGCCGTGTGCACGGGGCTGTAGAAAGAGGAATATTTCAGAAATAAAGAGTTTGGCAGATGGATTTTCTAAAACAACAACCCAAGAGCAAAAGTGTAAGGAATGGCATCAGCTGTATTTTTTTTGTATTTCAGCACCTGGACAATCAGCACTGGCGCCCCCCAGGGGCGTGTGCTCTCCCCACTGCTCTTCTCCCTCGACGCAACAACGACTGCGCCTCGGGTGACATGTCTGTTAAGCTCCTGAGGTTTGCAGACGACACAGCGGTCACCGGCCTCATCCGGGACTGTGACAGCTGCCCGTTTGGTTTGGTCAGAACACGCTCAAAGCTGTGGAGATGACAGTGGACTTCATACACAACAGCACTGTCTGCTGTGGAGACCTACAGGTTTCTGGGATCCAAAACCTCCCACGAACTAAAGTGGACATCCAACAAAGACTCCAGCATCAAAAAGGCCCCGGAGAGGATGTACTTCTGTACAGTCCTTCCTCTGCTCCTCCACCACTGTCTGGTTTGTATCGGCCACCAACCAGGACAGTAAGAGACTACAGCGGAGAGAATCATCGCTGCCATCCTGCCATCCGTTCAAGACTCCTATGTGTCCAGAACCAAGAAACGTGCAGGTGACATCGCTGCAGACCTACCACACCCCGCCGGATACAACCTGTTTCATCTCGTCCCCTCTGGCAGGCGCTACAGGTCCCTGTACTCCAAAACAGCCAGACACATGAACAGCTTCTTTCCACAGGCCGTCACACTGATGACAGAGTGAAAACAGTCAAACTGTGTCAGAGCAATCTGTGTGCAATAAACCGTAACACTGAACATCCACTGCACCTTCGTGCACATTCTGCCACGTCCTCCCACCAGGGGCGGCCCGTGGCACGGGCGACGTAGGCGGTCGTCTACGGGCACAAAATTCCCCAGGGGGCGCCGCCTGGTCTTCGCCAGGTTGTTTGATTTTCGACAGAGGTTAAGTTTCTTCTATGACTTCTACCTAGTTTAGATGATTTTCCTATTCAGTAGCGAAAAAGCCGCATGCAGCGACAGTACCGAGGTGTGCTTGTGTTACCTTGACCAGTTCTCTCTGAGGCCAGATCTGGATCGGCTCCACCTGCTGCGGCGTCTGGGTTTGAATGCCGTACGTATTCAGAAACACCTGCAATCTGCACATGCACATAGGGAGAAATAACACAGCATTAAGTTGACAATTTTCATCATTTTACATGTAGCTCTAGATGGAAATAACCCCCACCCCGGTCCAAAATCCCACTCACAATAAAATAAGTTTGTAATGTTATATTTCTCGAAAAAAAGATTCTTAAAAATTGCTTGAACTAATCATGATTTTCTCAAAAATCTCTCAATATGTCTACATTGATTTACCTTTTGTATCTAGTTTATGAATTCAAAGTTGACGCTATACCGGTGTCAATAGAACCTTCAGGTTCAAAGAGTTAACACATCTACTGTATTTGTCTAATGTTCCTGTAAATATGAACCTCATGTAAATCTTTAAATATAGTTCCTAAGAGATATAGCCATAATGTTGTGAATATTATTTAGCTGTTCTTGAATCGCAGTTATTTTATGGTGCAGCATATGGATACGGCGGTGAGAAAGAGGCAGTTGGAGTCCGTGTGGGGCTTTGCCAGCAGCAGTAATTGAAGCAAGAGGTTAACAAGCTTCACAGTTGTTTGACCCTGTTTAACACGCACACCCACACTATTACACATGTATTCAAGCATGCCTGCGCACACGCACACGCACACACACACACACACACACACACACACACACACACACACACACACACTAGAATGAGAAAAGTGACAGATGATGGTAGAGGTCAAGCTGAGCTCCAGCTTTATGAGCTCACACTATTTCAACAGTGAGAGAGCTGAATGGGAGAGAAAGGAGGAAATTAACCTTGCTTTATGGCCTCGAACACATTAAGACACACACACACACACACACACACACATTATATATACATATCTACACATTACCTCTGGCTCTCTGCAATAAGGGCCACGTGGATCACAACATCGTTCTCTATAGGACCCTGTGGGAAAAGACAGAACACAGAAATGACCAGGTGAACCACACCCCTGCTACGTGTCACATATGTTGCATCAGCGGTTAAATTACATTAATTTCCCCTTCAAATGTTGAAGAGGGCGGCTAGCACAGTTGCCTCAGAGCAAGGAGGTTCTGACTTCATACCAAGGCCTTTCTGTGCGGGCTTTGCGGGATCCCCTCGTGTCTGTGTGGCTTAAATCCCGCCTCTAAATTGCACATATTTTTTGAATGTAAGCGCCCTGTCCTAAACCAGCGATCTGCCCAGGGTGTGTCTCGTCTGTCGCCCGGATGTCTGCTGTGATTGGACACTACTCACTCTGAATATATATATATATATATATATATGGGCTTGGATGGAAGGACACGGGAATAAAGAAGGACGAGGGAAACGTAAAAGGGGGAGTACGAGCAAACCTGAGGCTGCTACACGGATGTTTTCTCCACGTTGGTGCCCACACAGCGTGATGAATTGAAATTAGATCAAATGTAGAAGCACAATTTAGACAAAAGGAGTTAGAAAGACATCACGTTTCCTGTGTAATTCTTTGCATAACACAGAGAACAGAACAATTTGAAAATCAAAAAACTTGGTTGAATGTTTCACAATAATTCGGAGCCTTTTATTCAGCAGACATCCCACGCATTTGCCTGTTGCAGCTTGGCTAATGCGAGGATTTGCTGCTTTTCTCATTTTCATATCATCCCCATGGGAAGTGACTATGACTAACGGTCAGAGAGAAAAAAAACCCCCAACAATACATAATTTGAATAACCACTGAGATGTCGTAGGGGGGGATCTGGCATTGTTAGTGTAGACTAGAATAATTAACAACACAATCAGAATAATAATTTGGAGTCTTCATTGCAATCACATAAGAGGAAAGTCAAGGTAACAGCTCACAACACTGCAACGACAACATACAGACAGTAACGACTGGCCAGAGCAGAGCAGCACATCCCTCGTGAAAGACAGGGAGACGACAGAGAGGGGGAAAAAAAAGAGGTCGCGGAGAGCGAACAGTCATTCCAGTGGTTGTATCTGTGATTGCGGACATTCTGGGCTTGTGGACAATCCGGGAAAACACAGACAAGAGACGTTGTTTGTCTTCTAGTGGAACACCTGCAGAATAAATCACAGGCATTTCACGCAAACATTTTGGAAAGAGAACTTGAATCTGGAAGCTTTCGCTTAGAAGAGCAGAGACTGCATCCATGTGTTCTTTGGAACGGGAAGAGAGAGAAGATGGAGAATATCTGGATCCTCGAACCACTGTCGTCTTGAGTGAAGGAAGACTCTTTTATTTGTGGGTCTTCTTTCTGGCGCTCCTCTTTTGTTTGTGCCCCTGTTATATTTATATGCCTGTAAACGTGAAATATGAGTGTGCGCATCGATCAATTTTTGCCCCGTGTTTATAAGTCTGATTCAGGTGAGTGTCGGGGTAATTCTTTCCTCTTATGCCCTGCTTAAATTCACATTTGCATCTTTCCCCTTCAACTTTTGTTCATGGTAGGTGTTCTGGATGTTCGCAAAGGGGTATTTCTTTCTTTTTCTCTTGCCTTTTTTCTACCAAAGAGTTGCGTGTACAGTAATATCCATGCACACGTAAATTTCTCGCTCCATATACAGGAGCTGTATGTCCAGTGCCTTTCATCTTCTCGTTCTTTATTCGTAGAAGACCCACTTGCATGTGTAGGTGTGTGTGTGTGTGTGTGTGTCTGTGTAAGTGAATGGTAAGCAAACATGATCATCTTCATTGCACTCAGTGACAGTCACGGCCCTGACTCAGGAGCAGCAGCATTTCATCCTATTCTAATTCTGGACACACACACACACACACACACACACACACACACACACACACACACACACACACACACACACACACACACACACACACACACACACACACACACACACACACACACACACACACACACACACACACACACACACACACACACACACACACACACACACACACACACACACACACACACACACACACACACACACACACACACACACACACACACACACACACACACACACACACACACACACACACACACACACACACACACACACACACACACTAACGGACGGTGAGGGAATATTCGCAGCCCTTTGAAAATGTGTCAAGTCAAAATGTCCTCACTTTCCCCAAAGGCCCTCACTCCGGAAGGATCTAAAAGTCCAACCGGTCCAAACCACAAAGACACAAACACACACAAACGAGGCCGAGAAAGATAAAGCTGGTAGCCATTTTGTTTGGGTCGATTTCCCGCTCCTCGTGGCCAACAGCCTCATTATGATCAATCAGAGAGTCGAGAGAGAAGGGAGCGAATGGGGGTGGCTGAGCCGAAGAAAAGAACCAGCCGAGCACAAATCTCCACTGATGAATAGCGGAGGAGCGGCTCCTGAAAAGCTGCAATGCAACTCTCTCATTAGTGCCGGTCTCTGAGCAGACAAAGGACTCATTTGGCAACGGACGAGATATGTAAATGCATAATGGAGACACGGGAGACATGCACTCCCTTTCACTCACACTCCCTTCTCCGCGCACCGCAGCCGAACTTTGTGCCGACAGACAGCCGCGGAAAAAAACCCACAGGGAGGGAAATGAGACGAGTCCTCAAATGTTTCTTTAAACAACCCTTTCAGAGGAAACCCTAAAAAGCTCAATGCAGCGTGACCGAAAATGGTGTCACGTCTGAGGGGGGAAGCGGGGGAGATGCGCCGCTTCCTCCACAGGGACTCTGCAATAGTGGGGCCACAGAGGTGGGTCACAAATCACATTGGACCCTGGATGTCGCCGGCGGTGCGGACAACGGTCTGAAGTCACAGCTCCGGACAACTCTCACAGTTTAAAGACCTTCGCGGCTCCCGCTGCACTAGATTTCACACCAATTACTGAAGAGAAAGAAAAAAGGCTGGCGGGGCAGACGAGTCGCGATTGAACGCAGGTTGTTAGAGTCCTACCACAAATCGCTGAGCGCAGCAGAAGGAGACGAAGCAGGCTCAGGGTAGGCTGCGTAAGCCACAAACATGAATTGCAACATGAAGTAAGTCTTGGAACTTACTCAATGATGCAGATTAATGATATCTAACAATGTACAGTATAGTATTCAGTATTAGTATTCAAGATTATTTGATATACTGTACAAAAATTGATAAAACAAGACCACTACTAGTTCCTCTCATATTGAAAAAATACGGGCGGAGTTTAGTATTTTTGCACTATTAGTAATTGATTCACTGATTTCCCTGTTACCCGTGGTCGGCACAGAAAGTACCTAGTGGTAGTAAGTTGATAGGACGGACATTCGAATGAGACGTGGCCGCCACAAACTCCCTTTGACAATTGAGGCTACGGCGATCCATCTCTGACGGTGCTGGGCCCCACCCGGGGCCACCCAACACACACGCCGCTCACCGGTAACTCTATTATTAATGGAAAAACAAAACATACAGCAACTTGAACTGTGTGTGACTGCGTGGTTCAAACTCAAACTGTCCGAGGTAATCGTCTGCGATGTGAAGCCAAAGCTCAGAATTGATGTGCTCACACTGTACGGTTCGACCGTCAGCCACGACTCGACCGCTCACGCTGCGCGTGTGAAACGCCCGTCAGGCTCCTGCGGTGAGCTCCTCCAAGGCAGAGAAGCTAGTGTTTGCCGTAGAAGAACATCGCTGACGAGACAGAAGCGTGCGATATCTGTGCGCCGAAGCCTCAAAGAAGAGACATGTCAGACATGTCCGACCGCCGGTGGGGAGCGATATTAATGGCTCCCCCCTGTACACTGGGGGGCACGACGACGCACAACGCAGCTAAAAATCTCAGGACACAGAAGACATGCCCGGCTCTATGTATCCCTTACCTTTTCTTACCCCTCTGTACTGTCTGCCTTTGTCCGCCCTGCATCCCATAGTGTGCAAAATGTTTGGTTTGCACAGCATGTGTCCAATATGCTTCAATCTTGCTACCAAAAATACATAACTGAAATACTAAAATGAGCACTTGAAGCTGTTTTTGCCTATTTGACAAAAGTTTATGTACGTTATTGATTCTTGCACTTTTGGGTGATAGCTTCATGGTTGAATGCACGTATTGTAAGTCGCTTTGGACAAAGGCGTCTGCTAAATGAATGTAAGGTAATATTGTTCGACTACGCATTTCTCTTTATGGCCAAAGTTATCCAACTATGTGGTGAGCTAACTTTAACTTATTAATTAATTGATTAATTCATATTAGAACAAAATTTTCTTTGAAATAGCCTCAATAAAACACATGAAACCACTTCAAAGTTGTAAAATGAAACCATCCTCCAGGTGTTGCGCAATAGCGATGGGAGACAAACGCGGTTGGAGAAGCCAACGTAACAGCGGCTGCTGTGCCGGTTTCTTCTTCTTGTGTTTCCTAACCGCTTCCTTCCTTCCTTTCTCCTCTGACACCAGCAATCCCGCTGCCTTCCTATGATTTCAGGCTGTAACGTTACAGACCGACCGTATTGTATCTGAGACCGAAACCAAAGAGTTTAGCCGACACAAATGAAACATATTGCCATTTCTATATCAATAATTACAATTTTGATGTATTGTAAATTTGCATCTGGATGGTCGCCACTGGCGACTGGCAGAAAGAAACAGGTCGCAAAATCAAAAGTTTTGTCGCATTGGCATTTGTCGCCATCTGGAGCCCTGCTCCTGGGCTTTGGCCAAAAACAGTGGGATGAAGTATTATACAGTAGTAATACATCCACTCCAGACTTGGTTTGCCACCCGACCAATACCATTTCCTCTGAAGGATCTCAGTGCAGTTGTCTCGGCGTGAACCAGAGTGTGATCACTGAGCTCAAAGGAATCGTACTCAGGGTGGATAGCGAACCGGTATGATTTAACCAAACTAAAAACCACCTCTTCTTTTGCTCTGTATCTGCTGGATGTGCAAAACACTTTTTGCGAACAAGCATGAACATAAAAAGTTGATGACGGTCTTGTGCTCACAGATCGATCCCACTGCCCCGAGTGGTCAAACACATCCACTAATGCAGGCCAGAGGGTTTCAACAAGAAATTTCAACGATTTAAATACGGTGAGGTTTTCCATTTCCGTGACTTTGTAAAGACTTAAGATGGACTTGTGGCACATGCGGATACTACTCGGGTCACAGCGCAATATGTTTCGGCTGCCTTTTCTTTTTAGGTCTTCTCCTGATATTTCTAAAACGCCAACACACAACATTTTGAGATTGCTTTCAGCAAGGAAAAGTGCTCCATAAATGAAATGTATCATTATTATTATAGTGGCCTCCATGCTCCCTCCCTGGTTCAGGTTCAGGGGTGAAGAAGAAAAGCATCTCATCCAAGTGTAGTAGCCAACAGTTCCACCACAGCGCAAACCCTCAATTAAATCATTAGAAAAACCACAGAGTTTGGCCTCCTATCCTTCTCCCACTCAATCGATGTGGAACTAAGATTCATTCATTGTTGAACCAAGCAGAAGAGAGCTAAAACAATGCAACAAAGAATTTGACAGTAACTCGAGACCCCTTGTAGGAGGAGATCTCGGAACGAGCCGAAGAGTTCAAAGTAGGCCCTCGGCGAGGGAGGTGGACAATAATTACACACGCTGAAGTCTGGCCAAGAGCTTTAACTGTGGGAATGAAAACAACAGAAACTTGGCAAGACACAATTGCGAAATGTCTACTCGTCCCTCCTGGTCCCGTGTGGAGCGTCCCGCAGGGTTCCGGCCCGCTGTAAGCCACGCTTATTTAGAAACCACTTAACCATACGCTCGAATCGAATGACTTTATGTTTCATAAGGGGGCTTACTCAACAGTCAATCACCAAACAAAGTGACAGACATTCATCTTGTTTAACATCAATCTTTCACATTTACACATTTTTCTACCCGGTTGCCCCCTGGACTCTCCCCTCCACCGCTACAGGCTGAGGCCAGGTGGAGCGAGAGAAGCGGTCATGGGACGGGAGGCTGCTGACAACTCGTTTTCCACGAAGAGGGTAGCGTCCCGGTTTGAAGCACGTTCTCCGGAACCTTGCAGAGTTACAGTAGCGACTGTGATGTCATCTACTCTGGGACAAAATAAGACCTTTCTCGAAATGCTCCATCTGAAAAACTAAAAAAAGAAAAAAAAACACGACTGCATGGAAGTTAAGTCGAACCCCGTCACTAGATTGACCTCATTACTAATTGTAAGGACTTGCAATGCAATCAAAGCATCTCAAGCAAATTGCATTTCGCATTTTCCTTTTTCCATTTTCCAGTTTACACGGATTGAAAATACATTATACTTCTTCGTTACAGTTGGTGATGTAACAAACACTGTGTGTGCGCGCGTGCGTGTGTGTGTGTGTGTGTACTTGTCTTTCAATAGTTGTGGGAACCAATTTGAACTGGTTTTGGTATACCACTGTGTTTATACAGACCTCAGGCATCTGTGTCCGTGGCTGGTAGAGCAAACGCTTTAGGGAAAGAGTAAACTAATGCACAGTAAACATGCAGAAAAAAAACTAATGAAACAGGCACATTAATAAATAATAATTAAAATAGATGAATAAACACATCTGTAGTTCAACCGAAATCAGCGTCATGACCGACGTTGCCTTTGCTGTTCTAACAAAGGGCTTTAGAACAGTACATGAGATGATAATTATGTATTATATTTAAAAAAAAGAAAAAAAAAGCAATTTAAAACGTAACATAGAAATGGATTCAGAAAAAAGCGCACGTGTGTGGCCTCACATATCTGGAACCACCCAGAGAAGCTGGAGGAGCTACGCAGTGGGCTTCCAGCCGCAGCACGAGTGCAGTCGGCCCGGCCGCTGCGTCCGGGCCCCTCGGAGATACGGCCGCCCCCTAAATTTGACAAAGTGAAGGAAGCCATTTGCCCCGGAATTCCGCTGCGAGTCCCCGCAGAAGAGAAAATGAATTTCAGCTCCGCTTCATTTGACAGTTTCCTCCCAAAATGAAAAGCAGTCGCTTGTGACACAAGAGGGGGAGTGATGTCTCAGATCCTTCTCTCCTCCCTCGCTTCTGTTCTTTCCTTCCCTCCGTGTTTCATTTCGTCATTCAAACAGGCCTTCCTTCCTTCCTTCCTTCCTTCCTTCCTTCCATCCGACCTTCCCTTTTCACTTTCTTTCCTTTGCTCCTTCTATCTTCCAGACCCTCCATCCAACCTTGGTTGTCTTCTGTCGTTTCTTCTCACTGTCACTGTCACCCAGATATGTTCATCAAACCAAAAGCACTTCTCAAAGTCACATCTCAGATGTTTCTCTCAGTAATAAAATCAGAACTTGAGTCCTAAAATCACTGATCTGCCAGAGCACCAACACACACTCCAACCGGAACTTGGCGACTCTCCTTTTTCTTCGGCGTCACGAGTATGGAAATTAAACTGCCCGCTGTGCGTGTTTGAAGGCGGAATAGACAATAAAAAAAATGATTTACACCGTGTGCGAGCGTGAAAAAGGACTGAGGAAATAAGAAGTGCAGGTGGGAGCAGTGTGTGCTCATGTCCTGAGGCAGAAAAGAGCAGCTGGATGTTTAAGTGCGCGAGTGTTTACGGAACCGCGGAGTTGAATGCTGCTGTGACTGTCTACTTAGCAGAGATAACATGCGTTCTCTTACACCCACACACACACACACACACACACACACACACACACACACACACACACACACCCACACACACACCCACACAAACACACATATACACACACACACACACACAAAATTAGACAGTGACTTTTACTTATTGACCAATTGATGGCTTTTTCTGTGCTTGTTCGTATTCAGCTCAGTAATGAATCATTTAAATAAAACTTTGCAGCGCTATTTCAAGGTCAGATCCCTGAGAGTGTGCCGGCTGGCAAAGCGCAGCGCGAGGAAGGCAGCCTCAAGTGAGCATCACATCACAAAGGAATAAAACATTCAAAGACTTTCATGAAGTTAAAAAAGCAAGTGAGGGAATTTATCCACCACGTCCCCATATCCCCCCCCCCCAAAAAACCCTATTAGAATGAAATATAATCCCTTCTTTTCATGCCACTGCACAGACGAATGACTCTGGGCTCGGTATCGTCCTCAGGAAGTTGCAGCTCGGAGATTCATATTCTGATGAGGGTATTTTCAAAGTGCCATGGGTTTAGCCGAATACGCAGGGAGGGCTACAGGAAGCCTTGAAAGAAATGCTAAGTCCTTTTCAAACCGAGATGTGGGCGAGGAAAATGTTCCTGTTTAAAGTGAGATCCTTTTTAAAAGGTCGCCCGGTGGCAACAAAGACGAGACCGTGACGAGGATCTGTGACCGATCTGTTTTTTTAAGAACTGAACACACTCGGAGGAATGCGGAGGCCGACGGGGCAGGAGCTCGATTTAGGGGAATGTTCTCAGTCTGACAAGGTGGAGGGAGAAAGACGCGGTGATGGAGAGATTGGGCGAGGAGAGGGGGACGGAGGCTGGAGGAGGCTGGGAATCACGTCAGCGGAGGACAAGCAAGTGGAGAATTGGATTGCACGCCACTGGCGGGTGAAATTGTAAAGACGCCCTGACTGAGAAAGCGATACAATGTTCCCCGGACTCCGCTTTCGAAATATTATCCTGCACCAGAGTGAGGCAGCAGCAGAAGAATTTTTTTTTTTAAAAATGAACTGATGCTTGAAAATCTGCATTTCCTGAAACACAATTCACAAGATATCTGCTGATGTGTAAACTGCATGTTATCATAGGTAAAGCTGGGGACATGAAACAAACACAAGTGAAGAATTCCATCATGTGGCCAGATGTCTGTCAAGTTTCACTGGAGCTTTTACAGTTCAGACATATTATGTTCTCCTCCTAACGTGGCCTCGACATGATTGACATCTTTCAAGCGGATCCATGTTTCAAGCATCGCTATCTGGGAGTAGCAGTGATTTGTACTACGCAATTTCCCCCCCCCCCCTGCAATAGAGTGATGACTAAAACTGCCAAAAAATGTACACTCAGGTAAAGTAGTATTCATTTGACGACGCCCGCAAATGTTGGTTTGCTAACCCATGGCAAAACAATCCGTGACATCTCAAATCCAACACTGTGTTCGGGGTCGTCCGAACACGGTGCGGATGCAATATGTGGGATACGGAGTCAAACGCGTAAAAAAATATCTCTTCGGCATCACCGAGTTATTATGGCGCATTATGATCCGAGCGACGCACTGAAACACACATCTATCTGCAGCGGCAGCTGACAAACGAAACGCCTTGTGGTGGTGACGGGTTGTCTCACAGACTCACACAGGGCATGTTGCTGTGTGTTTCCGTGCGCGTTTGTGTGAATCTAATCTCGGATGACGCCTTAACTCTCCGTCCCTTCACGAGTCATTTCAAAGCCACAAACACAAGCCGGCAAACGGCAAGACTCTCTGATCTGTCAGAGGGCGCGCGCGCGTGTGTGTTTGAATTCAATGACCCTGTAAAACATTTGTCGTTTGTTGCTGTGCCAGGCTACACTCATACGTTTTACACAGAAATACACACAACGCACATTATTAAAAGGTAAATGGACTGTATTTATAAATACAGGCCGCTCAAAGCGCTTTAGAGGAGAGTCACGTCCACATCACCGCGCTTTTCCTCTATCCCATTCATGCGCTGCCGGAAGAGCCGCCAGAGGCAATTAGGGGTTGCGCGTCCTGCCCAAGGACACGTCGGCACGCGGACTGGCGGGAAGCTGGGTCGCGAACCGCCAAACCTCCCACGAACCGCTCTACCTCCTGAGCCACAGCCGGCCAAACTTTGGGCGGGAATCGCCGGGGAACCCGGAGCTCTGGATAATGCTCGGCGGGTGCAGGTGTGAATGCAAGTGGCCCCACCGCGAAGCCCCAGCTTGCAGGCTCTCAGCGGTTCCATTATCAGGCAGCTGTAGCAGCTCTTAGCAAACCTAGATCCAAACACAACCCCCCCCCCCCCCCCAAATTCACTTAACAGTCTGAGTAAAGCAGCGGCAGGCGTCGATGTGCCCTAACGTACGAGGAATGTGACAGCCTTTTGCTCAGGCGAGGGGTTTCGCACCAGCCCGAGCACGGCAGGTTTTAAATATTTGATCTCTTCTCTGGTCCTTTTTCATCACTCCTTTTTTTTTTTTTAACCAGCCTCCCCGAGGCTGCGTATGCTGGCAGCGTGCTTTCCTTTTGTTTTCTGTGCGGTGCTTGGGAAACAGGGAAGACACTGTACACCGGAGCTGGCCAACAACACTGACAGCGAGACGAGAGAAACAAGCAGGGCCAAACCCATCAGACTCCACTAATGGCTCCCCCTGGCACGGAGCACAGGCTGAAGCGCAGAAGAAGAAGAAGAAGAAGCCGAGAGGTGTGTCCGCAGAGGTGTGTAGTGAAAGAACACACGCGCACACAAATTCTGAGAGTTTATAAAACTACGAAAGTGAACATAGTGTTGGTGCAGTATGAGAGCGATCGGAGGATGCGTGTCATACACAGCTGGTGCGTCAAGAGTTAGAGTGTGTGACTATGTCTGACCGATATCTGTTTCCCCCGCAGCTTAAGGTCAGTCGCCATGTCTCTAGGGCTCTTACTGTCGCAGGCCGCTGGGCTCCACATTTCCCGCCTGCCACCAGGGCCATTTGGCAAACAGCACGGTTTAGAACCCACTCAATCTGCGTGTGTGTGCGTGTGTGTGTGTGTGTGCGTGTGTGTGTGTGTGTGTGTGTGTGTCCGTGTGTGAGAGCAATCCTAGCACCCATCTGTCCCGTGCTGCTCAGGGTGTGTCTTTGCGCTGCGGAAAGGGGACGGTCTGCGGATTATTCAAAGGTGTCCGACGACTGACCTTTGACCTCTGTCCTTGCGTTCGAATCTCTAGAGTCGCATTAATATTTCACTGATCTATGCAGGCGTCCGAAACCACATGATCCCAGCACACGGCCACACGCGGCTTCTAACGTGTCTCTCGACAAAAGCAGCACGAGAAGATGACGACAGTGCTGCACTGTCCATTTACTGAATACGTAACCCCCCCCACAGCAAATCAACTGGAAGACATTGTTCACAGCAGGTGAACTCTCTCCACCTCACCTGCACTCAGAGGGACAATCGTCCACATCACACATTCATACTAGAGCTGCAGCTAACGGTTATTTTCATTATCGATTAATCTGTCGATTATTTTCTCAAATAAACGATTAGTTGTTGGGTTCATAAAATGGAGAAAAGTGTCGATCGTGTTTCCAAAAACCACGAATATGATGTTTTGTTTCGTCCACACAGCAAAGATAATCTGTTTACTGTCACAGAGGAGCAAAGAAACCAGAACATATTCACATTTCAGAAGCCGAAAATCAGAGAATTTTTCTCATACATCTACTTGAACTGATTAATCGATTAACAAAAAGAGTTGCCGATTAATTTAGTAGTCGATTGCTAATCGATTAACTGTTGCAGCTCTAATTCGTACAGACACATCTTTAACCCGTGGCTTAAGTAACGAGCCAAATAACCAGGAGGCATCTGACAGTTTTCGTACAGATGCTGCTTCACACAGAGTCTGAAAAAAACCTACAAACTGTCACATTTCTCTGCTGAAAGTAGGCAAACAGTGAACAGAGAGCCACTTAATAAAAACAGTTAATTCATTGGCTGTATGTCAGCCTCAACATATGTCCCGCGGTTTAACTACCTGGTCCCAGGCCGACCAGCCACTAATCAAATCCGCAGTGTCTTCTTACAAATCGGGGCCTCGGAAATCTGGGACAAAGAGGAAATAAGGAAACGTCATTAGATATCAGCGTTCAAGTTCCGCGAGAGTTTGTGTTCAAATGTTAAACTTGGCTCCACAGTCTTTCTGAAAAAGACTTCAAGAGACTACAGAGCCGCAGCAGATCAGATTCCAGTGGCGACTGAAAAGTTTCATTCTGCCAAAACCTCTTTTTGCTCAGACGGATTTTTTCTTCTGTGAAATGAGCCCGGAATTCGCCACCTGAGCCCCCCGGCGTTCATCGCAAACTGCACCACTTTCAAAAGGAAATTACTAGATTCTGGTTGATTTAGAATACAAAGTATATTTTCTGTAAATATTTTACCACCTAAAGCGGCAGTATTCAGCTACGACATTAAGAGCGGGAACATGTTTTAGTGTTGTGTATAACTTCATTGTGGTTATGCTTCATAAGTTATGTGTATAGTTATTCCGTCTTCACAGGAAGTCCTACCAAATTGTGCACGAAACAGATATTTATGGTTTATAATGGAATAGTTTTTAAGATTTACATTTATGTGTTTTTATGGAGGAGAAAATGTAACCAGAACTTACAAATACCAATTTACTATTTGTGAAATACTAAAGACCCTGAAGTTGACTTGTAGAAACAAACTCCCCGCAAAGGATCCTGAAAAATACTTCTCTACTACGTTACATGTTCATGGATAAATAAGTAAAGAAGACAGGCAGTGAGTTTAACACTCGGAAACTCAGCGTCTAGGTGTTTTTCACAGCAGACATTTGGACAAGGCCCCTGTAGGAAATGTACAGGTGTAAATAACAAAATGAATCGACGGCTGACGTCCCGATATTGGGCCTGCTGGCTCACTGTCACACCATCGTGTCTCAGCAGGACGCTCGACGTGAACAGAGCCTTTGAAAAACAATGTTATCAGCAACAACTGCGCTTCTCCGACTGTGACATATGACAAAATGTCAGAGAAAAGGAGCGTTTTGCTTCATGGGGACTGTGTGGGTGGTTTTTAAATTTTTTTTTATCATGATGTCATCAGACACTGATAGAAATGGCGATAAATCTCGATTGGTTCATGGAAGCATGTGACATCACCTTTTTCTAACTGCCAAGAAGAGCAACAAAAGAAACATAAATACCTAAATCTGTCATGTGAAATAACCCAGAGTACTCAAAACCACGTGTATATAGTGGATATTACAACAAGTTCAACATTGCTTTCATATTTATAACATTCATAAAAAATATACAGAGCGGTCTCTCTCTCCTCTCCACCCGACCCTCACTCCGTCTCTTCTCTCCCTGACCCTCTTAACCCCCCGCCGCCACCCTTCCTTTTTCTCTCTCCCTCTTTCCAGCCCGCCTTTCGAGGACGTATGTTTTTCCCCCCCGAGCACTTCTATCCAATCGGGGGCCTCCCTTGACCCTCTGATTGACGACTGACGGCGCCCGCAGAAATGGAATGGACCACGTTTGCAACTTTTCCATTAACCTTGTTTTGTCATAAAATGTATAAATATGAGAAATCTGACAGAAGCCAAAGGTTCCTCGAGAGTTTTTTCTTTTTCCACAAGGTTACAGCTGAGTGGTTGGGCGTAGCTTTGTTTACAATGCACACAAGTCACAGTCCTGGCATGTGCTTCAGTGCTGTTTTTGGGGTGAATTCAAAACTGCAAAAAACCCCCCCCCAAAAAACCAAAACAACAGGAGCAGAAGATTCGAAGAGACGGATGGAGAAAAAAGACAAGGAGGGAGCGAGACGAAACGATCATGAGAGGACGTGTCACTGCTGCCGTGCCCGAGCAGCCTCAGTGGATGAGGGGCACAACATTAAAAGCAAGTGTCGTGGCATAAGAAACATAACCAGCCTATTCACGCTTTAAAGCTATTCATGGCTTCGCCAGACCCCCCCCCCCCAGCCCCCTGTTGCTACGCCTGCTGCGTATTATTGCATGTTTGTCAGCGGGATGTCAGGCCACGCTCCCCAAGGGTGCGTTTGATCTGACTCACCCTCACAGCCCCCGGAAACGTGCTGTCTCTCATGCAGAAAATCCACAGCACAGTCGACCACTGCTTTTTGGTAGCTGCTACATATATAAGTTAAGAGGCACTTATATTCGCCAAGTCAAGAGAACATAAATACGAGAAAAAAAATATCGATTTACAACTATTATTAGGCCACAGAGGTGCCAGCAGCTCCGTAGTAATGCATGTATTTTTTTTCTCTTTTTGCAGATTTTGCACACATAATTAAGTTGTGTGACCTCATGTCACAGCTTCATATTATATTTAACATGCTTTAGGTTCATCAGCAGTAAAGGGTTCCCGTTCGTCGCACTCCACCATGCATTAAAGTTGCATAAACGCCCCATTCACCAACCAAATCGCAGCTTCCCGACCTCCGAGCGCTTGCCTGTCGGAGGCAAAGCCCACATTCCCTTCCTGCTGAGATGAACACACGATGCAATTTAAATACAGCTCGCCTGTGCCCACGGTGGGGTCCCAAACTGCGGGACCACTTTCCCGCACGTGGGAAATATGTGCTGTGTAATCGCGATTAAATTTAGTCTCGCCCGTGCAAAATTGATGCTGTGCTGGGCACATGCCCGAGACGTCGCGCTGAGGGCACGTGCAAAAGATGTCACGTCGGAGTCTCCCTATCTGCGGGGCACTGCAGGGTTTTTAGGAGTTGCTGTGCGTGTTTAAGTGGGAATGAGATTTAAATTATGTGACAATAGAAGACGCGAATGACCGTCTGTGATCTTAAAGAATTAGCAAGTGAATAAAGCTGCTGATTTGCATTCAGGGGGAAAACATTGCAGATGCAAACATCTTTTTTTTTCTGCCGCTGATACTCGGTGCTGAACGTAGCGGCAATAAAAAAAAAATTAAATTAGATCCGTCAGAATTGGGTGTCGGTGCAAATGATTCACAAGATGCATTAGGTATTTAAAGTGGCATTTAGGGGCCGTATGAGGGCGCGCAACCTTGCCAGCTCCTTTTGCACATTTCCTTTCACAATCCCGACTGTCGGAGCTGGTGTGAAATAACCCCGGCGTGACCTTATGTAAGCCCGTGTGTGGAACCACACAGGACAATATCGCAGGCTATTCATGGGTTTAATATTGCGCGGCGTCTTATTCTCACCCAGCTGTGGCATGAATTGATGCAGGGACTTTAAGTGGAGGCAGAACATGTGGGAGGGAATGGAAGTGTGAATAATACACACAGACACACAAACAAGCTCGCCCACAGGAACACACATACTGTACGCCCACACACACACACACACACACACGATTGTCTCTCACATAGACTGAGATAGCGATATGCAAAGATAGATGCTTGCACATGCATGACACATATTTTTCTTTCGCATACATAAAAAAAGGGAAGCAAATGATATACACGCACGCAACAGAGAGGGAAGAGAGAGAGGGAGCGTACAAATCAAGCCTTAACTGCATGTGAAAGCTCAGCACGCCCATGTGCCTTTCCTGCCTGCAGACCAAACACTGGACGTCAATGATGCAGAGGCAACGAGACAGCTGCCACACACACACACACACACACACACGCACACGCACGCACACGCACGCGCATGCGCACGCACGCACGTGTCTTCCTTAAAGCATAATAAAGCAGACCAAAAGAGTGACGCTACCTCTGCCTACTTCCCTTCCTTTTCTTTTCCATTTTCTCTGCTATTCATTTCTTTGGCCTTGTACATGTGGGTCTTTGCCGACGCCACATGTACGCTCGGTGTCTCGCTGTGAGCGAGGTGCAGAAATAAGAATATAGATATAAAAAATAAGAAGAAAAAAAACTGAACGTGGGGGAGGCGATGAGATGAGGAGAGGGTTAGTAGCCAGGGACGCCTTCAGTTTGAGGGGCAAAGTGCATGAGTTGGCAGCAGCCACACGAACAAACAACCACATTCAATTTTGCCTGGCTGAGGGCAGTGTGAGCTGCGCGCTTTGAAGCCGAAAGTCTGCTGATTGGCCAAATTCATTTGGAAAATATAATAACTCTGCACATGAGCTTTCAGCTGGAGCTGCTTGGAAACTCTGAGGCCCCTTTCCTCAGATTTACTGAATTGTAATTACAATGAGAGGAAAATACAAACCTGCAACTCCTGTGCTTAGAATGATTGAATCATCAGCAAAAAGATGTGCGAGTCCATTTAATATTATCTGTCTTTATCAGGTGTCACCAATCTTAGGGTTAGTTTGGATTGGAGGCAGCCTGTTTTTTTTTTTACGATAGCAAAAGACAGAAAGAAATTGCTTTCCTTGGGTTATTTGAATATGTTGGTGTGCATGGCTTTGTCATAGCTTGTAAAGTAAACAGAAAGCACAATGTTGCCAGGCAGTTATCCAGAGTCCAAGGATTAATAATAGGAACTGTATAACGGACAACAAGATGGCGCCCACCATCGAGAAGGAAATTGGCTCACGGAGCTGCAGAAGTTCTCCTTCTTCGGGGGGTTTGCGTTCGCCGTTGCGCGGCCACGCTTCACACATGCACGTTGGTGTTTCTTTATTATCGCTCCTGATCAACTTTGCAGCTCAAGGTGCCCTGTCAACGACTCTTCTAACAACCACATGCTGCACGCTTAAGCTTTTATTGTATATTTTCGGTGAATCTGCACAGTTTCTGTTTGCACTGTAACCACAGATATACAGGCGACAAAATGTCTATTACTTTTTGACACTGAAGAAAAGATAGTAATGAGGCAATATCTGGTATTGTAGTATTTTTTTTCACACTATCTCAACGGGAAGGGAGTAGAGACAGAGAATTTTTCCCAATCTGCAACGTGCAAATTGCGCTTATCGCAGCGATAGGTGTGTGATGTCCGTCTTTTTACTGTGCGACTCTGGAGTAGATGAGGATGGACTCGGTCGGGGTCGAAGGGTTAATGGGCTCTCGTGAGTGCCGAGCAACCTTTCCCCCCCTGCTCTGCGCATCGGCCCATCCACTGGGGCCGCGGGCGACTGCTAATGTGACAGCAGCAAAGCATTTACGATCTGAAACATTCACTTTGATGCTCGGGTGGGTGGGCCGAATTCCTCATCTCCTCCCACGCCGACGCGCTCTGCCCCCCGATTGAAACGGAGTTCACTCGGTCACCCGTCACAGCTTGCATTCACTTCCGTAACAAGTCGTCGGCTCTTTGATAACCCCGGGGCCGACTTGTGCGCTTCCGATTCCAATGCGCGTGAAAAGAAGGCGCCTCATCGCCGGCAACAAAGCACAGCACTTGCAATGTTCTATTTTTTCCCACCGAGAAATCAAGTCAAAGCAAAAACTATTCATTCAAACATTTATTTATTTGGACCACATATGGCTGAAAACTTCAAACTCGTCGCGATAGGCTTTTGTGGATGGGCTCCATGCGGAGCGCCGCCCTGCTGCCATCGCAGGCCGGGCTCACCACGGGCTGCCGCGCGCTCCGGCTATGACGCGGCGTATTGTGATGAAAACGTCAGATCATATCGACAAAAGCATGAAGCCCACCTAATGGGGCGTCTGCCGCTGCTCACGCTGCACACTTTGGTTTGGATTCATGAGAAAACAGCGCTGCCGGCACAATGCTGCGCTGCGTGTATTCCTCCGGCTTTCCTACGCGGAGAAGCATCACACTGCATCTCGCAAGTGAGGTGAAGATGCTCTGCTGTCTGTTTGAAGCCCACTTTAAGGTATAAACGGCTGTTGGGTTGTTACTTTAAAAAGGTGTACATGCTCCTATGTTCAGTCAACACATGCTGTCCATTTCTGCAGCTCCTCTTTCCAGCCTCGGTCTGAAAAACTCGGTTTTAGCTCCGGTCTCTTCGAGGCCCCTCCCTCCCGGTGAAGCCCAGTCTGCTCTGATTGGCCAGCTGGCTCCACTTTGTTGTGATTGGTCGACCACTTCCATCGTGTGTAGGAGGTTTTTCGCGCTCTCGCTTTTACTTGGCTTATTTGGGTGATGTGCCAGACTAACGCTTGACATGGTTTATCATCGGACTAGCGACGAGGCGTTTGAGGAGCAGTGTTTTCTGTCGGGGGGAGGAGCTCCCTTTACTGAAAGAAACAATATAACACTGAAAAAAAAAAAAAAAAAACCAATATAACACTGGAGGAAAGGGAAAAACTGAAAAAAGCATAATATGTTTCCTTAAAGAATACAATTGTATTCAAAAGTTTGACTCCCCCTCAGCAAAATGCATTGGTTGCTGATTTTTGAAGTGAAAAGAAAATAAATACAACCCTGCGGCAAGCACACATGCTAAATGAGCCTTTCTTCAAATGCCCTGTTGCTTTATGTTGTTGTTTTTTTTATTTGATAATGAAAGAAAAAAAATGAAGCAGTAACTGTGGAATGTGCAACAGACTGGGCAGCCAGATACCTCAAAAAAACATTTGCATCAGGCCTCCACTGACCTGTGAGGATTTCTAAGACAATGTGAAGAATGGATATTATGAATCGTATGAACCGAAGTCCAGACAAGATGTTGAGGGCTGAGATAACTTTCAAATAGAACTCCACATCTGTCAGAGGTAAAAAGCAAAATCCCCACCGCAAAAGATCTGACTGAGGAGTGGCGGTGCACTGCAGCCTCACCACAGAAAGACAATGTGACAACTTCCGTTTGCGAGGCAGCAACTATGCGTCGGAGCCCACACTTGACCAACACGGGCCAAACGTGAAAGGGCACTGCATCGACTGAAGGGAAATCACCTCATTTGTTTTTTCTCTTTGAAAATCTAAACCACATCTTTCTAGAGAAAAGTCAGCACAGACATGGAGCACATGAGAATCGTTTCCACACAGCTTTAAATATCAAAACAGGGCCGTCCCTGTAAAAAAAAAAAAAAAAAAAGATAGATATGCCCCAGAGTGTTAAATAACGACACGTGTTCCTCTGTTATGTGTTTCCACCGGCTGACATGCTCTCGTCCATCTCTGCGGTTTCCCTTGTTCCTCCCAGTGTTCGTCTGTTTCTTATGGTATTTTTTGTTGCTCTTTTTCACGGCAACCGACCTGATTCGGTCTGACGTCCGCCATACCGCTGCGGACCGACCCTCTCTCGTTCTATTGTACCATCTCATCAACGCGCGCTAAAAAACCAAACGGAGTTGCGACACACAAGTGCGGGAGCAGAATGGGACGCATCCATCCACACCGTGAAGCAAAGAGAATGAACCGCCCGCGTACGGGTGTGACAGGGGTAGAAGCTGAGGGGGTGGGATTTTTTTTTTGCTTGTTTGTTATTTATTGGACATGAGAAAGTGAGGTTTGTGGGCGGAAAGCGTGGGAGTAAAGGTCAGGTTCTAGCTGTGCATTGAGGGGTGTTACTGCAGAGCTCCAAAGCCTACATGCACATAGCTACTGGAGTTACTGCCAGGGGCGTAAGCACCAAATCCTGGGCCCTATACATGAGCAGCCTCTGTGGGCCCCTCCACCACCACCCGAACCCCCAAGTCCTCCACTATTTTTTGAAATACATAGTTCAGTCTCTCAACCAATGCACTCAGACAATTTTGAATTCATGTAATGACACTAATTACTTGGAGTCGTCCACCAACCCGAAGGTTGTCGGTCCGTTCCCAGCCTCCCCCCCAGTTGGCACGCCGACGTGTCCTTGGACAAGACGCGTGACCCTGAAAATTGCCCCTGACGCCTCTTCCGACGGTGCATGAATGTGACAGAAGCAGCGCAGTAAATATGTGTGTGAATGTGACTGGTCCTGCAAAGTTATTTGATTGGTCAGTGGTCTGTTTGAATATAGTCCATTTACTGCAGTCCTTATGTCCGTGGCTCGACCACAACAGTGATTGCATGTAGTATTTTTTTCCTTAGTCCCCTCATGGCAAGTAAATGCCCGTTCTTCTCACTATGATGAATAAAAATACAGCCCAATTTTTTTTTTTTTTTTTTACAAATATGCTGCAAAAACAAAGAAAAAAAGACCATTATTAAAGTTTTACTGAAACTTTGGGTTGTGGTTTTGTTCCATGACCACTGAGAAAGCCTGAATCCAGTTTCGCAAAAATAAACTGGGGCGAGGGAGGACGACGAGCTAAAGCGAAGCTGTGGGCAGTCAGGTGATGTGTTTCCAACGCTGCACAGACGTCTTCATAATATTAAAAATTGTGGAGCACGGGGCTGTTCTCCATTCAGACCAAAAGTCTTAATACGTTTCTCTTAATGTCTACGGTAATGGCAAATTTCAAACAGTCACCGACACAATCAAGTTTACAATTGTAAAAAACAACTCTTCACCTCCTGAGAACCGTACCTCGCGAGTTTCACTGTATGATATATTACATAAATGATAAATATGGAACTTTTCTTTCCTGCCCCGACGAGTGGGCGGTCCACTCGCAGCCCGCTCTCTGCCTCTCCAGCGGAAAGCCGCTCCTTGATTTGCACTTCAACGCTCCGTTAAGTCACATTCATGACGGTGAGCCCCGGTTTACAAGGAGCACTTGAATGGAGTGGTACAGTGTCGTGAGAGCGACAGCAGAGCGCAGTCCCACGGAAGCTCACCTGATTGGAGTACCGCATGCTGACGTTGCGCTGAGCCTGGTGCGGCACGTAGCGGTGGATGGGATCGATATCTTTAGGGCTGATCAGCTCGTCCACTGGAGTGTGAACACACACACGCACACGCACACGCACACACACACACACACACAGACACACACAGACACACACAGAGACAAACATAGACATGGAAAACATCAACATCAACATAAATACAAACACACACCCACATCAGAAGGTATAGGAAGTTTAATAAAAGAAATAAAGACTAGAATAATCAATATCTTATAATTAACATGAATTAAAGACACAAATGGTCACACACACACACACACACACACACACACACACACGCACACACACACGCACACACACACACACATACATACACATACCCAGCAGTCTGGCGATGTTGTATAAGGCCTGACCCCAGAGGAACACCTTCCCATCACGTCCAGAGTTGCTAGGGAAACGCTTCTGGCTCCCATGCTTGTTCTGCTCCGCCTCCACGAAATCAGCAGGTACGTAGTAGTATTTGGGGATCACAGCATGACCTGGCATGACAGACGAGGGCTGTGAGTATTGTGTGTGTGTGTGTGTGTGCGCGTGTGTGTGTGTGGAGAGCATCTTCTGTTAGGTGTCAAGAAGAATCCGTGATTCACAGAGGCCATACTTTGATAACACTGTATGAGGTGACAGTACAGTAGCAACAATTCCACACACTAGAACGTGTGTTTGTGTGTAACTCTGAAACAAAGAGCATCTTCACATTTTGGTATTCGCACACGTGCATGATTCAACTCTCATGATGGGATCTCTCCAGTACATGTCCCTAATTTCCCCATGCTACAAATTCTTCACCTATAAATTGGTCGGGGAGCCTATACGTGAGAGACTTTTTTTATTGGCTGACTGACCCGGGAGTGTTTATGGGTGGGAATCCGGTGAGGGATCATGTCCTTGACACAGCAGCACTAGTGACTCTTAGTTCTTGGTCTTATTAAAGACCACTCTACATTCGGTATCGCAAATTAAAGTTAGAAGCAACAAAGGACACACTCGAGACACAATTTCAGATCCAATAATACGCCACTACCATGTTTCGCCAAAGATGGCCTAGATGCGCGCCAGGGAAAAAATAATTTTATCTTAACATTTTTGTCCCGTCTCTTCCGCAAAAAACAAAACATACATTTTGTCATAATTTTTCTATTTTGTCATAAGATCTATTTTTAAGCTCATCAACAACTCGTCTTAAACACGGAAAAAAGGTCGCTGACGAACATTTTTCATCACAGTTTACGAAATGAACACTGGTAAAATGCCACATCTGTCACATTCAGTATGTTCTTAGCAGCTCACAATTATTTGGTGTACCATAGTTCTGCCCCTGTCGACTGTGACAGAAAAAGTTTTGAACAGAGTTAGTGTAATGAATCGTGTTTGATGATATTTCTCTTTGTCATTCACTTGAAAAGTTTGATCTTTGATTGGTGTAGTAATGTGGGTTTCTCAACCTGATACATTTAAGAGATTTATGTTATAATAACGCAGAGCAATGTGCTCACATTTATATTTTTTACATTTATGTAAATGCGTGTACAACATTTGTACACTTGAATAAATAATACTCAAATGCAGAGACATATATTTAACAATATGTCAAGGAGTATCCATATTTATACAGTTATACAGTTACAACCGGCCCTTTGAAGGCAACCATAATGCTGTTTGTGGCCTGAGGTGAAAATGAGTTTGACACGCCTCTGCTACAGTCTCATAATGAACTGAATATATATATATATATATATATATGGACTTCTCAGTATTCCCCATCTACATTTTTACATTGATTTATTTATGGCAGCCTGCCACGATACCAGCACCAGTCCGCCACAAATTGATTTTATATTTCTCTTTTTGACTATTTCAAATGAGAAAAATCTTATTTCATTCAAATCTTATTACACACACACACACACATACACACACACACACACACACACACACACACACACACACACACACACACACACACACACACACACACACACACACACACACACACACACACACACACACACACACACACACACACACCATGTGGTCACAGAGGAAAGTTCATTGTCTCTCTGTATGTATACCGTACAACCATTTTGCCGACTGGTTCTACCTACCCTTACTTTCGCACTTCCAGTGTGAACTGGAAGTGCGACAGATAATGTAACTTGGTTCTGATTGGTTTGGCGTGTATATATATATGTATATATAACTAAATTACTTCCTTCCTCGTCAGTAAAATTGGCTGACGTGAACAGAAAAATCGCGCTGAACAATACGGTGAAATGAAAATACCAACTCAGAGCAACAGAGCACTTTGGTCCCTTTGTGTCCATAATTGCACCCCCGAGGGTACAAAATGTACCTCTCTACGGCAAGTATGGACCCAAGCTGACTCAAAGAAAATCACCGGCTCAAAGGATGACGCGACGGCAGTTAGCCGCCCATTCACGAGAGCGGCGGCAGTGTGTCCGTGCATCGTGAGAACAATGGGAGGACGCGGCTGCTGGGGGGGGCGTGCCGCAGACCTGCCGCGGAACAGACAACGGCAGCAAACACATTTGCGGGTTTGGAGTTCTCGTGGGGATTTCAGGAATCACACTTGTGATATCCTATTAAACCATAATTCATACTGTACATAACCGGTACAAAGGCTCGGTGGAGACATCCGAGGAGCGGCTTCAGTCAGCTCTGTCTCGCGTCATTATCCCTTCGGCACTTCAATTCCACCTGTTCTATTATGAATGGACCAATAGAAAAGCTCTTGACATCCCTATCATTTGAGCAGCGGCAGCAGGTGGATATAGAATCCGGGCTCTCTGCCGAAAAGGCTGAGTTCACTCGAATGCAACGGCCCTGTCAGCCTCTTGTCGCCGCATGTGGCGTATGAATATGGATGGCGCGATTTAATAAGTGACAGATTTTTCATCGCCGGAGGAAGAGCGAAAAACAGAAGTGCACTCGGAATTTCCCTAAATGAACCATACTGACGTCTAATGAGATAAAGTTTGAATGTGTCATTTGTGAATTTTCGTGATTTGACCACACCCACCGGTCGCTGGTATCAATGTCACGACTCACCCTCGTAAGACTGGAAGACGATGGGTTCAAGGAGGTCCTGGTACTCCTTGACCTGAGCGTCATTTCCTCTGAACACCCCTGCAACACACGCAAACATCCGATGAAGCTTCTTTTTTTTGAAAAGACAAATATTCAACACCTACGCAAGAGTGTGTGCTGCAGTAAGGAGACTTTTAGTAGATGCAGTACATGTAGTATGTGGGAATGGAGACACTATACGTGTACATGCCTGCCCATGTTTCGGTAATCATTTGTAAGCAGTACATTGTGTATTACATTAAACCTGCAACTGATTAAACTTATATTTCTTGACACATCCAGTTGCAGATACAGAGTCCAGTATAATTTCTCCTTTTTTCATCAGTTTTGCCCCTTCGTCACCTCCCTGAGAACACTACCTGGTGCTCAAGCAGATGGAATGCTGCCCTCTGTTCACCAGCGACTGGCGTCCCTGAGTCAGCCGGCCCTGTGTTCGGCATCATCAGAGCCGTCTCACTGACAAGAGCCGCCCGCCGAGGCTCTGTGGTCTCACTTCTACCAGCCGTCGCTTTCGTGTACACGAACAGTAGTCATTTCATCCACCATTAACACACAATAAAAAATAAAAAAAATACTGATCAGAGAACCTTTAACGCCGAAGCCCCGTTGGATGCTCCACGAATAAAACACTTTAACACCGAATAAACCTCTTTATGCTCCGCTCTTTACTACATCCGTCAAGGAAATGTAATTGCCATAGTAATGTTGACGAGGCCTCCGAACAGGCAACATGAATAGGTACTGCAGGTTTACGGCGTACTGGACCTTTTATTGGCGCCGTCACACCACTTTCAGAATTCTAAGAGTCGCACAGAAGCTACACAATATAGTTTTAGAGCATTTAACTTTTGTTGATCGTGCTTAAGGTCAATAAACATTAGGGCTGCAACTAACGATTATTGTCATTATCGATTAATCTGTCAATTATTTTCTCGATTAATCGATCAGTTGTTGTGGTGCATAAAATGTCATAAAATGGTGAAAAATGTCGATCGTGTTTCCCCAAACCCTCAAGATATTTAGTTTAGTGTCACAGAGGAGCAAAGAAACCAGAAAGTATTCACATTCAGGAAGCTGAAATCAGAGCTTTTTGGACTTTTTCCCCCATGAAAACTACCTGAACCGATTAATGGATTATCAAAATAGTTGGCGATTAAAATTCAGTGTTCGATTACTAATCGATTAACTGCTGCAGCTATAATTCACATTGTTTGTGTGTTTAATTTAGCTGTTTGGGTCCGTTAGACTTTGGATATTTTAAAATTTAAAGATGGATCCGAGTCTTAAAAACATGTCATTGGAGTACACTGGTTTTAATGGTGATTATTCGATGCTTGAATTCCCATTCTTTTTGGAGAAACTAGACTCTACCTTCATTCGGCTTCTTCTTCTTTTTTTATTTTTGACATTATAAGTGTCTCTAAACCCAGGCTACCACCAAAATGCAGTCTCCTGTCAAATGGCACAAGTCTGTCATCCGTCCTCCCAATGACCCACCTGAGGCGTCACAACAGCAGCGGCGGACAGGACAAGGCTTACCGTCAATCATCATGTAGATGAAAAATATGGGGAACTCGCACTCGATTCCATCGAAAAGCTGGAGGGAGACAGAGAGAGAGAGAGAGAGAGAGAGAGAGGGGAGGAATTATTGCTTTTCCATTGCAGAGAGAGGAGAGAGGCACGGGGACTTTAAAGGAGCAGATGGCTGAACTTTCGCAGCACTGAATATGGAACAGCAAGGCGAAGGGGAAAAAGACACACAAGACGTGACATTGGGACTGAAAAGTGAACGAGAGGAATAATAATTCTTCCTCACGAGGTCATTTTTTATTCTCGCGTTGTGGTGTTTGTTATGACGGGGACAACTCAAGGTCCGAGATGTTAGAAAGTTTACGATTCAGTGACACACACACACACACACACACACACACACACACATCCTGAGTATGTTGGTCACTGGCTGTGGGTTCACTCCTTCCCTTAACACTCCACCATTACTTTTATTAGAAGAAGAAAAAAAACAGAATTAAATGGGACAAATACTTCACCCACCTGGGGCTCATGTGGTGGGGAAATCGATAACTACTGACGGCAGGGTCTCCATCTGTGCTGGACCTGATGTGTTGACCACCTCTGGTGTCACGAAGAAATAAGTCTTCAAACAGGAACTCGAGTTAACGTCCGAGAAATTGGGTCCGGAACCTTCTTCCTCTGACGCGTGACGAACGCGGCACGAGACTGTCAGACGCGGTCATGCCAGCAGGAACGTTTCCTGAACATTCGATGGCAATATTTGTGGCAATGGCGTGTTGATCTATGACACACGCGTTACCATGGTTGCCAAATGGCCTTAAAAAACATATAGGCTACACTTGGGACGATCATGATCGTCAGATGGATTGGCTGGTAGTCCAGCTTCACGCTGAAAGGTTGTACATCTGCAGAAGAGTTAGACCGACGGCGAGGACACCGACCTAGACAAGCCGACCGAGGTGGGTGGCCCGAGCCGCACCGAACAGGTGAGCTGTGAACAGCCACTATATTCAACAGGGCTCTTGAGCGACGGGAGGGATGAGCATCATTCTTCCACGACGCAGCATGAGGCGTGCAGTCTTTTGACCCTCGGTGCCCCGTGAGGAAAGAATTTGTCATACATGTTTCCCTACTACTCTTCACTTCGTCACGCCCCTCCCTTCATAAACACTTGGCAACTGACTGATCAATCTGAATGATGAACCGACGAGCGTTTGAATGACGAGTGCGCGGCTGCGTCTGTTTTCGCGCTCGACTGAACGCGGATAATGGAGAAAGAGCCGACGTGTGGCAGCTGGGAAGGATTTTTCCCGAACAAACACTCGAAATCGACGCGAGCATCACCACTTTGTGGATTAGTCTCTGAATGTTACTCAACCAGAAATCCTATTGTAGATCGCGCGCGCGCACACACACACACACACACACACACACACGCAAGCACACAAACCTTCAGTCATTTGGTTTCAAGTCACATGTAGAGAGGACAGTCAAGTGGATCCTATTAATTCCGATCATACACACACACACACACACACACACACGCACGCACGCACACGTTAGCAGCTCTGTCCTTACCGAATAACCCCATTTCCATCTCCGCTGTCAGTTTTGAATAAATACTACAAAATAACCGAGGTCCGCTTGTAAAAAGATCACACAAGCTGCAGAATATTAATAGCGTGCATAAAATCCCTCATTACAAACGCGGAGCTGGCACACACAAACACACACTGGACGCGTGTGCGGGCTGCGTGCACACGGTGGCCGAGCAGATACTGCTGTCCGCAGGCTTGGGTGTGCTTCGTTATACGGTCAATGTCCGCACGGGATCATGCAGGTGTGCATGTCTTCGAACTGTGCTTCAGCGGATACATCGGACGGCGAGAGAGAGAGAAATGAGAGGTTGTATGCGTACAGGGACACGGCGGCGAAGGAGGGGGCATATCTAGACGGGAGGGGGGAGGGAGTAAAAGAGTGACGGGGAGAGCTGATGCAGTCACCCGGCGAGGCCTGTGCTTTTTGGTTCCGCTGAGGCTGTAAACGGGCAGGGATCCCTGGTGCGTTGTGCTCGAGCAGCTCGACTGATTGGTTAAAACTGTCTATCACACAGGCCGCTGCCCGCCGCCAATGGCAAACAGACGGGGAGCACAGACGCCGGTCCCTGCTGTGATTTCCCTCTCGAACAACAACAACAACTTCACTTGATGTCTTCTGCGGGGAGAACCCGCTCTGCCCCCGCGACTGCTTCACTTCCACACAGGGCCCACGCTGTGTCAGACGCTCCCCTGGCATTTTCCATTCCTCTGTAATTGTCGGGGAAAATGTACCTCTTCATCCCTTTGTGTTTCATGTCATTATCCCGGTGCACCTCCACAACTGGTAAGTGCTTCTTTTCTGACATTACAAAAAACCAACAGTTTGTGTCAATATGCACGCCCGGAAAAACTGACATCTTGCGGTCGTATTCCCTGCACTGTGTAATAAATAACCCCTTACATAACAGTGATTCTCTTCACTTGCATTATTTGCTGATGTGGGAGACGGGAGGCAAACTGCAGCAGTAGTGATCATCGGTTTACGTTCTGAACCTTAACTGGCATCAGTGTCTGCCTGCGATGAATCCGTCCGCCTGCTGGTGGAGCTGGAGGCAGGGTGGAGCGTTCAACACTGTTTGCTAATCCTTAGCCTTAAAGGGACAGTTCAGCGATTTCGAGGTGGGGTTGTGTGAGTTACTTATGCATAGTGAATATGTCACCTTATGGAGATGGTGATCAGCGATGTCATTTTACGGAGTTTGGAGGAGAAGTGAAAGTTATGAAAGTCTGAGTCCCACTGTTGACATTGGTGATCACCATCTCCATAAGGTGACATATTCACTATGCAAAGGTAACTCATATAGCCCCACTTCAAAATCACTGAACTGTCCCTTAAAGAGTCTTTGCATCGAATTAGCTGCAGGATTCGGACCGAGCGCGCGCTTCCGCCGTCGCTGCCTCTTGGTTTGCTCTCGCCACCCAGCGCTCGGCTCCACCTTCCTCAAGTTTTCGGACAAATCTGAAGATAAAAGTGCGCCCGCGTCGCAGCTGCGAGCGCCGCGAGCAGTTATCTGTCACGTCCTGCTAAAATACATAACAAATCAGGTCACTGCCAGCCACGAGGCTGAACTACACATTTGCCTGTAAAGCTATTAGAAAAAACCTATTTAAAAGCAAATGCGTCTTGGATGTTATTCAGCAATGTTTCCTTTTGTGTAGGAGGATCCTTCGGGGGGGGGGAAGAACACTTGAGTGTTGGAGATCTGTGAGTTCGACCTGTTTTGTCGAATTTTGGTACCTTGGTTGCATCAAGGAACATAGGCAGTGTGTCTGCGGTGGGGTGAGTGGCCACCCTGATAAATGTACCAAAGTCCAAAGGTTACTCTCCTCCTACATCTGTTTTTGGTTTCCAACAAATCCCGGCGTAAACGGCGGGCTTGTCGATCTCTGATCCTTCCAGCTCATTAATTCCAGGGGGGGTTTAGTCCTGCAGCTAATGCAACGATTTGTTTAGCATCAAGAGTCCGGCCCCCGATTTGCCAATCGTTCACCCAGTGATGCCGAGTCTGAGGTGAATGCCCTTCGCTTCGCCAGGATCAGGGGGGGGGGGGTTAATTAAGGCCAACGAAAGCACGGCCATACATAAGTATACGTATGCATGAGGACAAACACTGACAGGGGACTCACAGACACGTCGAGATTCGGGGCGAGATACCCGGCGGATTCAAACACTTTGAAATGGTCGAGGCTAAGTCACAGGATGATCTCTCGGCATTATCATAAAAAGGATGACAGCTTTTAGGGGCTTATCCATTTCAAATGTCACAATCACGCACTTTCAAACGTTTTTCAAGACTTCATACATTTGGCAGCTGTTGGAGTTGTTGTCTCCTTCCTCAGATTCAAAGAGTGGCTCCTTGATTGAACATTATCTGTAACTCTGGACCTTCCTTTGTATCTGAGTGAATTGGCCAACAATTGAGAATATTGGGGAGACAAATAATAAAGAGTTTTACAAAATTGCTCCCTTTTTTTGTTGTTGCTGTCTATACAGGGTTTTATTTCTTTTTAAATGTCCATGACCTGAAAATCAGCTCTGGTTCCAGCGAGCCGTGACATTTATTCGCCCGTCTGCAAAGTTGGTGATGGAGACTTGGGTTTTCAGCTTAAAAACCTTTTCCCGCGGGTCATTCTCCGTAAGAGAGAGCAGAGATAAACAGGAGAAAAAAAAGGGTAAACAGTTCATCCTTGCAGGTGTCGCGTCGGCACCAACCTTCATTTCGGCCGGTTTGTAGTAGCGGCGATTCTTGTCTTCGTTGGCCGTGCGGTAGCCGTCGCGGAGGAAGCGCTTGAAGCCGTATCTGCCGCGCAGCTTGCGCACTATCTTGTCCAGGGTCTGGCTGTACAGAGCGTCGTCGTCCACCGCGAAGGCCGGGTAGCTGATGGTCGGAAGCAAGGCCGCGTCTGTGTTCTGCAGGTGGGGGAAGAGACTTACTTACTTTATCTCGCTGAGATCCAAACACCTCAGACTGGCCTGAAGGTTCACCCGCCTACATCACAATGACCCGAGTCGCACAGCCAATAAAAGTGCCGCGGTGGCCTATGGAGAACTCTGTGACTGTGCTCAGCCAAGGGTCCTGATTTGAACGCCCAACAGAACATCTCCGTGGAGACCTGGCAATGACTTGCCAACCATAACTTGCCAAAAGTTCTGTTTTTACATTGTCATTATGGCGTAGTAAGTAATGAGTGGAAAACATGTATTTTTTTTTTTAGATTTAGGCATGAGGCCTGTAACATGACAAAACGTGGAAAAGAAGGGAAAGGGTCTGAATTCAGAATGCACTCCTTGAGAGTGGAATGCTTTCTCTGCAGTTGGCTTATTCAAAATCAAGGACTGTCTGATTAAATTTCAATTGGAGCAATTGTTAGGAATGAATATTGTGATTAGGCTTGACAAACCATTATTGCTGGCTAATGCTCTCATTACATTTTTTTTTGTATGGTTTACTCTATGAAGCAATGGAAATGAAAGCTATTAAGCCCCCGGCTTCACTGCCAACAGCCATGAATATTTTAGGGTTTATTCAAATGCAGGAGAGCTTCCATGAATAGGATTTCCCGTGTTCTGTGTGGCCTCTGCCGTCTATAGGTGCTGACGGCTCTAATAACAGCAGTGACATGCTTTTTAAAACATTTTTTTTTTTAGAAAACAGCCAGGTAAAGGCAAGATGTCAGTGTGGGATGTGGTTTACTGTTTGATGCCACTGTTACGTTTTGCCCTGTTAACTTATTTTTAATTTTCGTCTTATTCTTCCATGTCCTGTTACAATACAGCCATAATCTACGTGTTCACATGGCCGGCAGCTGCGGCTGGAATGAGGTATCAGTTTGCGGAACACATTTGTGCCTTGAGACGATGTACGTTGGGATTTGGCGCTACACCAATAAAGTGGAATTGAATTGAATTCGCTTCAGGTATTGAGTGTGGCTGGAGTTGAATATTGTCTCCCAATATTCTGCCACGGCATAAAGTTTTACAGGTAATGTATTGGCTATTAGAAAATCTTCACATTATCTGGGAGTGTGTCGGCGTCCCGTTGCTTACTGCACTCATTTCTTCCAGCTTTTTAATGTCAATCTCTGCGGCCGTAACGGCAGTCCGTTCGTCTCACTAAGACTAATTTCCCCACCCGCGGATTTTGTGTGTGTGTGTGCCTGAAACACTGCACGCACGCACGCCCGGGCGGGCGGGCGGGCGAAGTGCATTGTAGAAGTGCATTCATTCACTTTATATAGTGACGTGAGTGAGTGGTTTGTTTGATGCGCGCAATTAACCTTTCAAGATTTCGGAATAAGTGTGGCAAGCTTCTATTTCGGTCTCTAATTGGTAAAGATTAGGCACACAGCTGCTCCTCGGAGTCAGTGGAAGGGGAACAAAAGTGTGCAACATGTGCGATGGGGGACATGTTCCGGCGATCAAGCGGAGATCAGCTAAATGGTGCTGAGCCAAAATGTAAACAATGTTTTCATTTGATGCATTTTTTAATTATTTAACGCTGCAATATAATGTATATGTACCTACAGAAGAAAAAAATATAAATACAAGTTTTTTTCCACCTTTTTAAAGAAGAAAAATAAATCTACTGCCATGCTAACAATAATGATAATATAGAGAGAGACTATATAGGGCCTGTCAAGGTAGCCAAGGCCGCTTTACAGACTTTGGAAAACCAACAGCTCTGTGAGGTTGTACCTCAGCACAGCAACGCTTTGAGTTGAATATTAACATCAGCTCGCTAACGTGCTCACAGCTCAACAGGTCAAATATCAATTATCTTAGATCCACTTGTAAGGGTGCTAACATTTACTCATCAGCACTGAACAAAAAGTACAACAGAGGCTTCATGGCAATGTCAAAAATATATATATTTTTTCAATAGCTTTAGAGCAAAAGTAAGAGGGTCCCCAAAGTTCATACAATTTCTCCCGAGGGGGAAATGTAGTGTGTGTGCAAAAAATCATGAAAATATGTCTAATATCTGTTGAGACATTTTATTCAATATTTATTTGATATTAGACTCGTGGTGATGTTAGATAAAGAGTCACAGTTGTTAATAAGATTCATCCTCTGGGGACTATGAATGCCAATGGAAGATTTCAGGGGTCAATCTGTACAAAGCATTAGTCAGAAGATTACCAAAGTCATCGAGATGAATTCTTTGCGACCACGAATCAATAAAATAGATGTTTAGATATTTCAGTCTTGAAGACACCGATGGACTGTTTCTTTTACTCACTTGGTAAGATGATCGGCTGTAATTGCGCATGGTTCATAATTTCCAATAATCATCACTACTGGTGAGGCCAGTATTCACATCTTTGTAGGATTTTAGTCGATCACAGGGTATGTTTTGCGCCCAGAGCAGATGGATGGACTCACGTGGGAGCGTGACTCTCGGGGCAGCAGGGAGCTGAGGGTTTGCCTGTTCCTGTTGTGGGCGTCCAGATCCACAAATATCACTGACCACGAACAGCCCTGCAGAGCAAAAAAAACCACATATATTCACCTTTACACAGATACAACAACGCAGCATCGATTTTCACAGTAGAGATGCAATGCATCACTTTTTATTATGCTTGTGCATGTGCAGAGAGCGCACAGCAATTTGGTAGTATTCCTAAGTTTTACTGCCGATGAACGTGGTGTCTTGCCAGGAGCGTGAGATTGTCACTTGCCAAGATCTTCAGCCAACATTGTGTTTGGAAGACAAGAGGTTATAAATCGCCATCTGAGCAGCACGACTATTTCAGGGCAGACTGGACGCTACAGTGACTCACCATTGAAAAGTGCTAACTTTGGCAGAATCAAAAGAGGCGATAGAAAATACATCATTCGCAAAACGTACAAATGGCTGCTTAAAAGTCCACTTTAAAGCCCCCACCTCCCCCCCCACACACCATCACACCTCACACCCGCGCACATCGAAACACTCTCTTTCACTGTAAAAAAGACAACAACAACCCAGCGGATATTTTTGGGGTTCGCATGTACTTTTGGAGTACAGCGTGGGAGTGTTTGAACGAGAGCGGGTCGAGAGTCATCCCATCACTTGAAAAGTCCCGCTGTACGCAAACAAAGTGCTGCCGCCCAAAGAGCAGTCCGTCCGTCCAGTGCACTTAAAACAACTCGGGGAGAGGCGGCGAGCGGGGCAGCTCGTGTTTTTTCCTGAGTAAGACAAGTGGTCTTGGTTTTGGCTCCAAAAAAAAGGCCCAGTTCACTTCATCCGTCCGTCAGCAGTGCCCACGTTAAACCCAAATGAGTCACTCCCGCAATCTGCCAAGGAGTATTCTAATTCGAGCCGGATGCATTATGTATGAATATTGTCAGAGTCTATTTTGTTTTTCCCCTAAACAGGTCTGGTCAGGACTTTTAGTCAAATCAGCAAGCCTCCCCGTAGTAGTTTGCATAATGCAGTGGATATCTGGCCAACACTGTAGGCAGCTGTGTGACACATCATGTACGACGGGAGGGTACGCCTTGGAAATGTGTTCTTTAGACTTCGGGGTTTCATTCAATGGGCTAACATTTTCTTTTGTCCATACAGCTGAATATTTTGAATAGTCTTATTCTGTTGGTTAACCCTTTACAGCTTCACCAAGAAAATATCACTGAAGTAATTGTAATATTGTCATAACATTAGAATAATTTTCAGCTGACCACACAGTTTTTCCAATTATGAATATGCGGCAAATGGGTTGCGAGTCAATTCATAAGTGTGCTTTGACTTGCTTTCCGCTAAGGGATTTAGGAATTAGGCATGAAATCAATTAGAAACACGAAAAAACAAATGGGCATTTAAGCAACAGTAAATGCATACTTTTAAAATGATACGGTATAAGATGTGTAAAGTGTCACGTTCTTTCAGTCCTGTTCTCATCTTAATTTTGGTGGCAACAGCGCAACAGTTTCTTGGACCATCAATCCTCGTCTTGTGATTTCATTCAATTTCTGACACGAATTTGAACACAAGAAAAAAAACAGTGTGTTTGTCATAGACTGTACATACAAATAAACTCAGTCACTGGGTCCGGAAAATGAAGCCAATGCAGATGGGCCTGTATTCTCTGGAATCACCAGCAGAGGGCGACTCCCTTGTTGCAAAAAAGAAGTCCATTTCTATAGAAGTCTATGAGAAAATGACTCGACTTCTCACTTGATTTATAACGTCAGTAAACATTTTCCTGAGGAGTTTATGGTCTCGATCGCTGGTTTCAATTCCTTTCCAATAGCGATGATCATTTTGTACATTCAGGACTAATTTAGAGGAAAATACAGGATAAAGCACCGGAGCATGGATACAGCGTGACTGACGGCTGGTCCGTCCAATCGGTGCGGGGTTGCAGGTGTAGGTGGGCGTGCAGCCGACAAGCTCTCAGTCAGATCAACCCCCAATCATCCGTCCGGTTTCAAAAATCCCAACACGGCTTCAAAACGACAGTTCACAAAACGACAGTTCACAAAACGACAGTTCACGAACCAACGGGTGACGGGTCACGGTGGGGTGTTGAAACACCCCTCCCCCAGTGATTTTAATAACTGTTACTGTGCTTAAATGAGTCCGTGTGATTAAACATGCTTCTTTTTTTTTTTTTAAATGTCTGTCTTCAAAGCCTACATCTTTCAGTTCACACTTCTGACACTGAACACCATGAAACAAGACAGATTGGTTTTGAAAACTCCGCAATAAACAGGCCACAGACCCAGAGCCATGCCTGGAGGGATGGCAAGGAGTTTTTTCTGAAAACTGCAGTGCACTCTGGGGAAACGCCACAGTGCCACAGGTGCCCGGAGACACGCAAACGGTCAAAACATGGGCTGCATTAGTCGGCAGAGACAATCAATGTCATGAAGGGGCTGGAAAAATTTGACCTCGAGGTCCTGAAAATGAAAGGGAAAAACAAATGTCGATATAAAAAAACAATCACGGGCAGTTACACGTAATTTCCCGCTCACTCCCTCCTTCCTCATATCACATCATTAACCCCGACAACCTACTCTAAGGATTGAGCTGTCGTTCATCAATTATGGAAATGTGACTATAATACGAGGCAATTGCGGGCCGCCATAATCGATTCCAGGAAGGCATCAGTGTTGCTCCCGTTATAATGGTGTCCTATTAAAGGTTGAAAGAGAGTAGACATACTCCTTTCAAACACCCCATAATGACAGAACGCACGTCTACTTTCTGTGCATTGATGTGCACAACTGAAACTCACAGATCAATGAGAGCAAAGAAAAGTAAACTATTCTGGAAAAGAGAAAAGAGAAAAACAAAGCTGGATTGAGTTAGGCGTGTGTCCGCTCCATTGCGTCCCGGCTGCTCTCGACCGGGTGCGAATTAGTTGACAACCCCCAGACAGAGGGTGGAACCTGTTGGGATTCGATTGTCCGGCCGTGTGTGCACACAGCTCTGTGAATTTAATGACTGGCTTTAAAGTCGAAGGGTCCACCTCTCAGCGAGATTCATTTTGTCCGCCCGCCGCATCTCGTCACGCCACAGAGCTGCCGTGTTTGCATCCGTCGTGCGACTCCGGGGGATCGTGCAAAAACATCTCAGGTACAAACGCCAAATGTGCCACGAGCCCACAAGAGTCTACAACAGGTGTGAAATGTGATAGCAGAGTTCATAATGTACATTTCAAGGTTGTTGGGGGGGGGTTACAATCGGTGTTGGAAGGATGAGTCAGCTGGGAAATCAAGATTGATAGAAATCATTTATAACTGAATGGCTTGTAGCCCTACCATTCCCACAAAGGGACACACACACACACACACACACACACACACACACACACACACACACACACAGAGCATGGATCACGAAGCAGCCCCCGATATAAATTGACCCTTTCAAAAAGCCCAGCTCGATGATAGTTCCAGGTCCACTTAAGCAACTCACTTTGCAGCCGATCAGAGGAGAAACCCCAAAAGCTAATATACACTCATCCTCGGCCGCGGCCCCAAAACCATGATCAGAATAACACTCCAAGCTCAGATGGCTGCAGAAGCCAAGCGGAGTAAGCCGTGCACAAGTGGACAAAGGGAGAAGAAGGAAAGATAATAGGAGAGGAGGCCTGCTAGCTGGAAGGCCTCATTTTCCGAACCCATTACCAGGTGTAATGAATGTTCCCGTTTTTCCTCTTCTCCCCGGAAAACAAGAAGCAAAAAAATTACACATATCCACAAATGGACATTGTAAAAGAAAAAGGGAGAAACAAATCAACTGGACGCCTCACTTGGAGTCTGCAGGGACACAAACAATCTGCAGAACCAAACACAAACATGCTAAATTCATCTGCCGATTAAACGTGGACGAACAGTTTTGCATCGATGCAGCGGCACCGATTATGCTGGTGACGTCTACTTGTTAAAACGGCTGTAATGTGGCCTCTGCAGATTTGAAATGGAAATCTAGGGCCACCTATCTATATTCCGATCATGCGCAAGTGTGACACGATCAGAAGAGAGAGAGGAGCGCGTGTATGAGGAGAACAAATGTGCGTGCCAGGAGTGGCTGAATTATTCAAATACCTGGTTTCCAAACAGGTTGAATCCATTGATGGCCTCCAGAGCAGCTTTAGCCAGTCCCACAGAGCTGCAGAGATAAGACACACATTGAGACGTTACACAGGTTTTACCAACATCGATGCACAATTGGGCAGATGCACAAGGATATCTTGCGTTTCCTGCAAGTAACAACTGTCTCCAAAGCAGAAAGCGGTCAGAAACACACTTGAATCTTAAACGGCTATCTGTTAGGACTCAATAAACCTGCGGGCTCCTGAGACTGTGGTCTACTGCAGATAATGAATCTCTTGGAAAAAAAAGAAGGAGCCTCATAGTGAATTTCACACTGGCTGGCTGCTCTGATTGCGATGCAGACCAAATGTGAATCAATTTCGCTGTCATTTTGTTTCCCTTTCTGCCCTGCCGAGATTTCCCCAGAAAAGAAAGTGAGGGCCGAAAAGACATTTGCGGCGAACTTGGCGACGACTGGCGGTAGATCTGCTGACATGTCAAAAATGAATTAAATGCCATTAGTGAAGCCCGAATCGACGCTTGAAATACAGGAGACGGTCGGGTTATTCAGCCTGGAAAGTCAGCTCTGCTGAAACCCGCTGTGTAGAAACACACACACACACACACACACACACACACACACACACACACACACACTCTCTCTCTCACACACACACTCTCACTCACACACACACACACACACACACACACACACACACACACACACACACACACACACACACACACACACACACACACACACACAAATTGTCCCCTCACCGGGACAATTTGTTCCCTGGTGCATTGTGTATGAACCCTGTCTCCCCAAGTCCGCTGTGCTATTTATTCATTTATTAAGCCGCTAATTTGGTTATTATTGATATTTGATGAAAATGTATGAAATGACAAGGCGAAAACAATGTGACAATGGTATCTGCTGGTCGTGGATTTGCAGAGAATTAAAATACGTTAAATATGCAGCCCCGTCCGGCTATTACGCCGCTACGTAGTGAGCGTGAGTGTCTCATTTCCTTGTTTTGCTCTCCAGACCTCAAGCTCACTGTTCTCTTTCACTCTCACAGCTCTCGTAGTGTCATTTTTCAGATGCAGCAGGAACCCGAAAAGTTTCTAGTGTGCACTCGATGGAGCATTCAGCAGCTGGAGAGCCAGATATTTCCACCGGGAGCTGGTGGAGACCAAACACAGAGCCAAAAGAGGGCCGATAACACTCCTCTAAATGATAATGTATGTCTGGATGTGTAAATAAGCAAAGACGAAAAGGTGACAATATGCCAATCGTGTGTTCGTGACTTGCTCCCGCTGCCCCCAAGAGGCAAAACAACTAAACAAACAAAAAGAACACTTGCTGCAGGTTGAGGATTGACACTGGCAATATTGTCACTTTTTTGAAGTCAGTGTACATGCAAAGCTAACAATTTCCAATTGACACATGAAAACAGTCACAGAGCAACATTAGCATTCCTATGGAGTCCTGCTTCTGGCACCCTGACAAATGGAAGTTCAATGTGGACTTGGACCCAATTTCTGAGGGGGAAAAAATGCTCGACTCTGTTCACCAGCTACTCACTAACTTTGCATATCAGTTGGGCGGTGCTGGTCTGCAGGCTGTCACATCAAAACAATAAGTTGAATGATACATTTTGATAAAATACCCTATTGGCAACTGCAGCCGGGTGACAGCTACAGTATTTGTCATTTGATCCACTCCCAACAAGAAAAATGGTCCTTAAACTATATTCCGACGGGCACCTCTACAAGACAGGGACACATTTTCTAATGCAGGACCACCATAATTCAAACTGTACTTTATTTGTCCAAAGTCAATATAGGAAGTCGTTAGTTGGTTATAACATTACCAAAAAACATTTAAACCAGTGTGGCTATGATATGCAGTCAACATAGTCTCGGGGAGTTTGACATAAATACATAAATAAAAGTAGGATAAATCATATAACAGCACCTTTGCAATGATTATTTCGATTTGTGCTGTTATTAAATACTATCGTGAAATATGTGTGCTGTGCTGAGTGCAGTGCTGTTTTAGTATTTGTAATAAATTACATCACAACTTGAGATATTTCAGTCCATCTGATGCTCATGAGATTGGACATGTTTCCTTAAATAAAACAGCTCCAGTCTGTCTGTTTTAACCGAGCGTGGGGATAAACATGAAGCAAAAAGCAATTAAAATGATTCATTTGATTCGATATGGACAAACGGCTTCTCTCAAACGCTCAAAAAGAACACAATCCTTTTCCTGTTCGTTTTCCACTGAGCTCTTTTTATGCCCACTGGCACTCTGGGAGTAGAAATGACAACTCAATTAGATTATTTACACATGGTATTTACATGGAACCACTCTGAATCGGCCCCTGCCACGGTTCACTATTTTGCATACTGCATCGCAGTTCGTATTACGCAACGACGCGTAGACGCCTGCTCTCTAATTGTGGAAATCCAGAGCATGACCACGAGGGAAGGAAAACACACGGAGCGCAAGGCACAGTGGCTCTACATTACATTGAATCTGTTATCTTTTCTCGCGGATATCTTGGCAAACTGCTGCCAAAAGCCTTGAATTGCTGGAGAGAGAAAAAAGAAAAAGGAAACGCTTCCCAGTGATAAGCAATGGCAGAAAACAGAGGATCTTTATCAAGACACTGGGGGAGAGGGAGGCGCCTGTTCGTCCTTCTTTAATAAATTAGAGCAGGTTAGAGGTTAGAGCATTTTACCAAATCTCAATGTAATCTGTGTTCACTGGCTGGGGTCGGTGCTGGTGTTTTAACAAAACCCTTGTATCAAAGCAGTTTGTTATGCAAACTGTTGCTCCATTACATTTTAACGCGATAGAGGCTATTTAGGCACTGAAATAAAGGTTATGGAGTTGCCAAAAAGTGTTGATTTGACCTTTCCAGAGCAAAGAGGTTGTTCTAAATGTCTCCCTTTTTTTTAAACAAACATTTTTGTGATATTATTGTTTTTTAAATATACTCCTTTATTGTAAATTTCACACGTATTGCTATCTGCATACGTCATCCACTTATGTTTGTCTTGAATTGCCTCTTTTTGAGATTTGTACAAAAGAAAAATATAGAAACAAGTAAAAACTACAAACACTTATGGAGTGATCCTTTCTTAACCATATAATAAAAAAAAGTGTGGCCTATGAGGCGTTACATAGTTAACCCAGTGTTCCCAGCGTGACACAGATGAATCCAAATACATATTTTCTCCCAGTTTATGTCCATTGGGATGTCGATCAATGCATTCAGAGTTGGGTTCTCCTGTGATAACCATTTCTTCGTGAGAGCTTTTTTTACCAGCTACCATCCATATATATTCAGTAAGTATTTTTTTTCGCAAGTCTTTAGGTATGAGTCCAAAAAAACATGTCCTTACTCTCCAGGGGCGGGATAGGATTTTAGAAAGGTATAACTCTAACGCATTTTGGGTTTTCCAGCCAACAGCTTTTACTTTAATTACTTTTGGTTCTCTGTCTCCCCCCTCAGCAGCATCCTCTTTCAGTCACCTGTCAAGTAACTGGTGAACACAGTTGAGTATTAGCAGCTTGAGAGCCAGATATTTCCCTCAGGAGTAGGTGGAGACCAAAACAGAGCTCGTCTTCATTTAGTGTTGGTGAATATTGGTCCTACATTCATCAGGTGCACACACGAGCACACGCACACGCACACACACACACACACACGCACACGCACACACACACACACACTTGACATGAATTCTAATGTTGTTCCATGTCTAGAAACATAGACATGTTTTTGAATTTACAATTTACAGATTACATTTAGAGAAGCCAGCTTTTAATGAAGAGACAGAACTTCTCCTTATAAGATTAATATTTATTATTTGGAGGCTTCCATCAATTCAAATTAAGACCAAAGAAAAGCTGACATAAAGGTTAAGTATTTCAAAACATTTCAGTCCTGTAATCCTTACAGATCAACGCTCTGCTGGTATTAACACAACTTGAGAAGATACATATATGAAACAATGGTATGTCTAATACTCTAGTCTTTAAAAGTCTAACTGTGTCAGCTCAATAGAATTAAGAAAATATTTTTTCAAAGACAAGGGACAAATAGTCTGCCCAGCCCCTTAACACAAGTGTGCTGGACATGTTCAGACACGGCCGACAAGAGAGGAAGGGACAAGTAGGCCATCAATCATAAAAGCTTTTAGGCCAGAACATAATAATTGTCGCAGCTCTTTGCCATGAGCTGTATTAACTTTTGTTTCTTTTGCTGAGTGTGTGTGCTCTCCATGCTTCTGGTCCCCAGATTGTTTCACCCGCTCACTGGTATTACAGGCGGTCCACACTCTCGCAAGTCGCAGTCCCAGTCGTTTATTCTTGTGGATTTCTTTTGCCCGACACTTGTGCCAATCTGTTTTGCCCTAAGCTCTGCCTGTATCTCCTGCTCTCGCGGAGATTGCCTCTGCCTGGAAGCCTCGAACTTTTTGCCCTCGAGCCGTTTGCCTGCCTGCCTGCCTGCCTGCCTGGCCTCTGCTCACCAGTACAACAATTTCTGTTCAATATCCTATGAGGATTTCTTTTTGTATTAAATACTTCTCCTCGTGTCTGTGGTCCTTAATCTGGTGACACGTAACAATAATACCACCACCACATGCATCTCACACTCTTCCATACGTTCTATAGCTTCCCTATCCTGTCCCTGACTACATTCCATCAGTTAGTCCTTCCTCCCCACCTTCCTAACATTACATCCTTCTCCCATCCATTTCTCCCTCGCTCCGTCCCTCTAACCGTGGTTGAATCGACCGTTTCATTTCTACTACATTCTGTGTAAGAGACACATTTAGCAGTCGACTTCTCTCCTGTTGTTGCTTTCGGCACCGATTGTTCCCCTTCAGTGTTATCATACACCCACACACACACACACACACACAGACACACACACACACACACACACACACACACACTGCCACTGGCATGGGCAACCGAAATCAATGAAACACTAATGCACAACAGTAAAATTTACAGCATCACAGCGACTCGTGGCAGAGTAATCCATAAAGCTCTGGGAGTTTATATACTGGAAATCCATGTTTTATCTATTCTTTTACAGCGTGCTTCCCATCTGCACGAGAAAAATAAAAAAACTTATTTTGGTCAAACTCCCCCTGCAGCTTTTCTGCGAGAGTATTGTTCCTAATTTATTGGCAGGGACAAAGAGGACCTTTGTAAAGTGCCGTGGATGTTTGAGATGCACCATCGCTATGACTGCTACATGGGAAATGAGGCTGAAACTCAGCAAAGCGTTCCATCGGAGAGACTCATCGGTGTGCTGCAGCAAACATCGGTACCATTTCTTACCGCATGATATACACTTGTTGATGCACGTTTTTTTCGTATTTGTGTCGCGGAGCTATCGACTGACCTGGAATGCAGCTCAGTGCTGCCATTGTTGTATTTGCTGCCTCGCTCCCACATGCCGTAGTCAGGCACCCTGTAGGCCCTCTCCACGCAGAACACCAGGTTCTGGATGAAGGAAACCTGCACACAGAAAAACACACATCACACGGATGCATGCACACACACACACACACACACGCCCAGCGTCTCACAAGCTGCACCTACACACCTGCAGTACATGCAGATGCAGTGACGGGTTGAGATGTGCAACTCTCCCTCTCATCGGAGAGGTTAGTGGAAAAGGAAGCCGATTGCTCATCGGTGCTCGAACTCGAGTCGTATTAAGGAGCAAACTGTGGCAGCGTGCGAATCCACAGCGTCACTGCCTTGTCAACGCACGCACGGCAAGAGACTGAATGGACACAAATCACAGCTCCCTTCCATTAATAGCAACATTTTAACTATCAGTGCATCGTCTTTTCATTGCAGACTCTAGGATCTCATCAGCGGTGTCCTTGATTTCATCTCCCCCTAAAAAAAAGACACAAAAAAAGGAGGAAGGAGGCCTCATAATCTTTAAGTCGTAATTAGCAACGTTGGGGAAGTTACTGGTATCTACCATCTTGCCCACACGGGCTGTGACGAAAAAAAACCCACTTCATCTGCGAGAGACATGACGGTAGGCACATATGGACGAAAACACGAAAAGGGAAGAGACATGGAATGTGTGATGACTTACAGGCTTTGAATCATTAAAAAGACCTGAAAGTAGTAGTGTGTGTGCGCGTGTGTGCGCGTGCGCGTGTGTGTGTCTGACTGATGGGAGATTTAATCTAAAATGACGAAGCAGGGGAGAGAAAGAGAGAGAGAGTGAAGGAGAAGGATGGAGAGAATCAGATAGAACCTGTGTGAGGACTTAAATAGGACAGTGTGCGAAGGAGGGCAGGGAGAGAGCGAGCAAAGCAGCCGGGGCAGGGGAAGAGAGAGAGAGAGAGAGGTGTTTGCTGGGTCTCTTATTTGGGCCTTTATGAGTGGAGTGATTAACGAGGGGGACTTTTCGGTATCTTAATGGTATCTTAATGAATGTCACTGCCCCCAGCCAAACGAGTCTCTCTGTCTCAGTCCCTGCTGCCAGACCACCGTCCCCGCCAGGACTGCTTTCTCTGGAAGAACGTTTGCACTCGTGACAAAATGCATTCACCTGCGATATGTCAAAAAGAAAAGCACAATATGCAAAAGGCAGACGGAGATATGCGCAAGGTGACGAGACGCTCCATTTCACGCAGAATGAAACTGAAAAATTGTCATCTGGAGGGAGGTCGGCGGTGCGTCTCCTCAGAGGAGACGCGGCAGCCCTTTCTTTACCACCTCGTGGAAAAGAAGGAGAAAAATACTGCAATGCAGCTCCCAGCTCAGTCAAGTGAACGCCGGTGGACTTCACAAGCGGTGGCAGCTGACAACAAACTGATGCGCGGTGCCGTAATAATGTGATTTGTCCAAACGAAATGAGTTTTTTCGAAACAGCGTTCGGCGAGAGCACGTTTCACAAGCCGTCTTGCTCAGTGGATTGGATGTTCGTTAATACGAGGATGGGTGAGGGGTTGGGGGGGGGGGTTCAGACTCCTTCAGTTTGAATTACACAACCTAATAAGCGCCGTTTAAACATACAAATTAATGGTGCCGCACAAACAGGGCTGCCCTCATTAGAAAGTATCATTGTCAATTTCTTTGCCATCAGAGGGTGAGAAATGGAGGAATATGTGGCGTTATCGAGGAGCGGCTGTGTGAACGAAGTGAAGACAGCATGCTCTAATTGATTAGTGCCATGGTCATGTCCTCAATTTCATTAAATAAGCCCAATCTCGCAAACACAAGTGGTTTCCTCTACCAGCAGCACAAACTTCAGCGCTCAGCGGCAGCGAGTAAATCTGTGAATGAGCGACTATAAAAACTTGACAGAGTTAATGAATTTCCAACTGCTCCTGAAGGCCACACGATAAACAGCGCAGGGTGTAAACTTAACAGCTGCGTCGCCTTGTTGGTGTATTAAGAGGCAAACGTAAAGAAGACAAAAACTGACGGCGGACAGATACATCAAACTCGGAAGACACCATGCGAAGAAGCTTCTCGCTGAACAAAACCCGCGTGCTGCCAAAAACGACGTCGGCGGTCGGATTCCCAGGAGGACGTTAAAGCCCCCACAATGGAATCATCGAAGCGTTTCCCTGCTGCAAGTCAAGCGAGCGTCTCGGAAAAAATATATAAATGTGAGCCGGGCTATTAAAGTGAGATACTGTCCCCTGATCCAACATTTGTGTCGGCTCTTGGATATCTGGGGGGGGATTTAGGTTCATCCAACTGGCTTTAAAAAAGCTCCAGCTCATAGCAGGTAGCTGGACCCTCAAGAGGCGGCGTCACAAAATGTTGTATTTGTGAATTTCAGTAGCTCCAAGATTTGTACCCTGACCCTAACCGCTTTGCAGAGACACATTTTCACAATAACATTTATATGCGCAGTTTATAGATGCTTCAGAACATGTTTTTGGCACTAAATGAAAAGTCAGGCGATCAACAAGTCAGCAGGATTTCACCCTACAGGAACCACAATCCCATAGTTCCACAGTTCATAAATCAGTCTCGACCCGCTGGGTTGACAGAAAGTGACAATCCCAAAGCCATGATGGATAGCACGACTAAAAAACATGACCTGAGAAAAAGTGACCTCCATTACAGTAAACAATAATGCCAGTGATTATGCCTAAGGGGGATGCTGATTGCTGATAGTGGATGGGTTGGACGCCAACCAGATGAAACAAACAGGTCAGGGTGAAAAAGATCCCCGGCGCCCAGGATCGATCAGCGCGGCAGCCATCTTAGTGCCTTGTTTACCTCATCAGTGTTGTAAATGATCTGCAGGCCCGAGCAGATCATCTCCACCAGGTACAGCAGAAACAGAGAGACGGCATCGATCTGCAGTAATAACAGAGGAGAGGATGAGAATTGTTTTTTTTAAACCTGTCATTTGTACACTGTGGTATTTTCCAAATACAGCTGTCTTTGATTTCCCATTGAGTGGAGACGGAGATGCGAGCTGTATGTTAGCCATTAGGCCCTTTGGCATTGGATTCTTATCGTCAATAAAGCAATTGACTTCACGGCAAAGATGCTGGAAAATAAATGACAGCCGTGAAACAAATGGATGAAGCGCTCAACATTTCTACAGCTTTTGGTGTTTGTCACAGGCAAGTAACCTTGTGGTCCTCTCTCGATTTATTGGCCAAACATTCCACAACAAATTGACCTCTGTCCGTACCACTGACAGAATAATAAGTCGCTTAGTTCCAATTTTAATGCACGTCCACGACTGAGGACGAGTCACGCTTCCAACTGTACATCCGGGGCCAACGAGAGGGAAGAGGAAGTGACATTTTTATTGCCCTGTGACAAAAACCTGTCGCTAATAGATTCATTTTCTAATTTGATCCTGGTGTTCATTCCTCTTTAGCGACCTTACCTTCACTTTAGCGACCGTCACGTTATCATCGACTTTCTTTCCCGACCATGGCCACTTCACTTATTTCTAATTTTGTTCCATCAAATATGCATAACCACAGTTCGTATCGGAGTAGTGTGGTGGGATTTGAAACAAGCAATAATGTTCATGATCTGGATATATCACGCACGCACGCACGCACGCACGCGCACACACACACACACACACACACACACACACACACACACACACACACACACACACACACACAAACAAACAGTCTTTGTGTATATGCAGGCGCAGTGTGATTTTAATAATTTCATCATGTTGTCGAGGGATTCCTTCACTTGTCTGCTCGGTGACTGACCTGCAGGTGGTGGTAGTCGCTGTAGGAGTGAACCTCGTCGCCGGTGTCGACATGGAACACTGAGTGCAGACACTTGGAGGGGCTGGGATCCTGCTTGAACTGCTCCACCTGGCAGAGAGATGCACAGAGAGAGAGGAGCGGATGAAAGAGCGCGCGAGGTCGAGGGCAGGCAGCGAAAGAGACCGCCACAGCCGTGGTAGAAGCTGAGACTTGTGTGTACAATAACATCATTGTATTTATAAGTATCGGTTTTCTCTAATTATAAGTATCAGTCTGGTAGAAATTAAAGCAACTGTTATGCTACCCCCCCATCCCCCGATATGTTTACAGTACATGTCACTAAGCCTGTTTGTGTTTTCTATCTCTCCTAGTGTATCTCTGACCCCAGAGCTGCAGGACCCAAACCCGTCATTATTATTGTTATTATTAATATTAATATTAATATCATCACTAATAATAACTACAACATAATTGTATTTTTTAATTATAAGTATCAGTCTGGTAGAGATTACAGTGGCGGTTGTACAACTGTCCTCTCTCTCTCTCTCTTCTCTCCTACTGTCTCTCCTCCCACCCTCTTTCTGCCCACCTCTCCTCTCTTCCTCCTCTCTCTCCTCACCCCAACCGGTCGAGACAGAAGCTCCGCCCACAACTGAGTCTGGTTCTGTCAGAGATTTCTTCCTGTTAAAAGGGAGTTTTTTCTCTCCAGGGTCGCCAAGTGCTTTGCTCATTGTGGGATTTGTTGGGTTTTCTCTGTAATACTGTAATATTGACCTCACTATGTAAAGTGCCTTGAGACAATGTATGTTGTGATATGGCGCTATACAAATAAAATTGAATTGAATTGAAAAAATAATGAACCATCGCAGTCTTTGCTGTAACATCTTTTGTCCTCCAGTGGCTGTCTTGTGGGGTTTTCTTCGGATGGAGAGGGCCCACCTCCTCCCCTCGCTCCGCTCTCCGGCTCCTTTCATCAAGATACTTTTAAGTGGCACTTCAGCCTCTTGCTTTGCTTAAACTCAACCTGCCAAATGGGCTTTGAACAGGCGCTTCTGTCTCAGCCTGTCACTTCTGCTTTTCTTTTTCTCCCCGGGCTCGACTCCTTTCTGGTGCTTTTGTGCACCTCGACTGATACGTCGGCATTTTCCGATGGTTACATTTCATCTCCGGCTAAAACTGTTTTTTCTGTGCTTCTGCTTGAGGAGCCACTTCAGCTTTCAGGGCCTTGAATTAAAAATATATGTTTTTTTTCCTGGAATCAGTAACGCTCAGGTCCGTTTCTAGTGCTGACACTAGACTCCCAGGAAATTCAGCACGGCATGAATCGGTACCCAACTGGGGTGACACACGGTGCTCACAATACGTTGTTTCCCACATGGAATAAACTGGAGCAGTCGACCGCACGTCCGTCCTGTGAACAATAATCCAGGCCGATGCACTGTACAACAGAACGCGGTCTGCTCCGAGGCAGATAACAACATGTTAGTTGTGTGTTTGTGTGCGGTGCCTTCTTGGTGGCTTTGTGTGTGTGTGTGTGTGTGTGTGTGTCACATTGGACCCGACTACACACCAAATCACAGCTAGGCCGCCAGCCCCGCCGCACAGTTATAAATAATTGGCCCTTTGTCCCATTTTTACCTCGTTTGTTTCTCTTCTCCCCCACCTCTCTCACTGCTCTCTCCATCGTCAAGCCCCCAATCGCTGCCTCCATTTTGTTTTTCTTTCTGCCTCCCTCCCTCCCTCTCCCCTCACTTCTGCCTCTCTTCTCCCCCGTCGTCCCTCTTGCGCTCCGTGTCTTGCTCTATTTTCTCAGACTCCCGTGTTTTTCCTCTCGTTCTTTCCTCTGGCACACTACCTCTGCCCGCCTTCTCGTCACCCCCCACCTCCCTCTATTTTTTTTTGGCCTCCAAGTCGGTCATAGTGGAGACCTTCTGTCCCACTTTTTACTGAAACTGCTCCACTTTCTGCCGTCCCACAGCGGCCAGTATGTGATTGTGTGTGTGTGTGTAGAATAAAAGAGTTACCTCTGTCAGCAGCTAACAATAGAAAAAACTACTTTTGTGTAGAGGTCTGTCTGATTCGGGTCCAAGCAGAGCCGGGGCGTCAAGCGGCCGTACTCTAAGTCAGGTTATTCTGAGAGGTCCCCCCCAATCTTGCTGATCGTTTCAAGTGAGGCAATTCACCCTTGTGAGCTTAAATTTTGCTGAAAATGCCCTGCTGCTCCATACAGTAATAGGTTACTGTACCAGTCCGCCTTCATGTATTGACTTTTTCCATCTTTGACCAACACGAAAAATCCTTCACTTCAATCAGACCAATTATCAGGCTGTAATTTAAAAAAATAGATTTTCCAAAAACAAGCCGGGGAGAGGGCACAGTTTACAGCAGTGGATCAGACAGTGGGTAGTCATGAATAAGGAATCAACACACACTTTTTACACTACAGGAAAGTTAGACACCTGTGGTTTATACTAGGGATGTCACGATCCAATATTCCATATCGGTATCGGGGCAATATTGCCCAAAATGACTCGATCGGATATCTGAAGAAATAAGAAGAAAAATCAGATCCGATACACTACAGTAAACATACCAAATAAATGCCTATTTACATATCTACTAACCCTTGAACGACATTCTGGCATCATATTTTTATGTTCATTTATTATTTTTTAATTAACAGATTACAGTTCAATTAGTTTTTTGCTTGTTTGAACGGTGCTGACCATAAAAAAATTCTGCCAAAAGTTCTGTGAGAAATAAAACGGCAGTACTCAATAAGTCAGTCATGTTGCTGGGGTGTCTTCCTTTAGGGGAGTTGATTATTCGTCTTACAGTTGAGTATGAGGTTTTAGATGGCTAGGTTAACAAAGTGCATCCTCAACAATGCATTATTGATATTTTATTTTACGAGTGGGGAAGAGATTGTATCAGATTAGTATCAGATCGGTATCGGCAGATACTCAAGGTTGGAGGATCGGAATCCGATCGGACACGGAAAAGTGGTATCGTCCCATCCCTAGTTTAAACCATTTGAACTAACTACTGAAAAAGTTGTGCCTGCGCTAAATTCGTGAAGTGCAGTTGGTTGGAGGTGGTGGGGGTTGATGGTGCCACCAACAAACCAGGGTTTGCATCCAGGACCCCAGAAAAAACACACTTTGCTTAAGTTCAGGGAAAGATCGTGCTTTTACTTAAACGTAAATAACCACATTGTGTCTGAACTCACCGTGAACCTTTCTTTTTATTATTCAACCAGAACACAATCTTCTTTTTGCCTCAACAAAGTGCAGTGAACCGCAACAAGTTAAATAAGGCTGCAAATGGATATTGTATTGCAAGATGAGATATTTTGGCGTTCGATGCGTAAATTAACAAAATTTCATCATCACAGTCACGGAGAACATAATCCAGTCCCAGTTGTATTTCATTCAAAACGTATTTGTAGTTGCAATTCTGTCGTAAAGGAATGCAATTTGTAATTTACAGGGTTTCTGAGTCAGAAATGATTTTATATTTCTGCAGCTTTCTACGCACTAAGTGACTTGTACTTATTTTTTTTCCAAAGCAAAAAGCAAACATTGTTCACTTCAAAATCAGAATGACAGAACCTTGGTTGGTTCCATACCCTAACATAGGATGACAGTGGGGGCCAGCTGCTGTGCCTGCTCCGGGGTATTTGCTCCGCAGTGGCCCTGCGTCACGTCTCCATTAAAAACACCATGTTCTCCGTAAGTGTCGGAGACGGGGCTGCGACGAAGGCTGCTCTGTGTAATTAACTGCGTAAACGCAGCATTGTAATTAAGACACAGAAGAGCTCGCTCCCCTAAATTAGGTCGTCAAGGTCGAAGCGAGACGAAGCAGGATGGCTTTCAAAAAGGCGCACACTGCGCACGTGCGCTTGCACAGTGGCGCGGCAGGCTGCTCGGTTTAAAGATGCTCATGGAGAATAAACAACAGCATGCAATGGACACATCTGGTTCTGCTTTAGGTACATGAGATGGTTTTGTTTCGCCACCATTCATCCGCAGCCGACGCCAGACGTGGCATGAAATCACCGTCTTCGGAGCAAAAGTCTTTCAGGCAATTAACCGACTGCCGGTTATTGAGCCCTTAGGACCGACGCGACGGGCTCCAATTGTCATCTGTTGCGATATGAAAGAGAAACCAGATGTGTCCAATGCTCCAGCTCTGAGAGGCTTTGATGAAAATGCAACTTTGATCTGTAAAGCAGCGTGTAATTTGCGAGGCGCTTTTATGCAAACGTGCGGCGCGAGAGCAGGAGCTGAGTGGGGGCTGGATAAAGACTCACCTTATCAGCTTGTCTCATGTAGCAGTAGAGGATCCCTCTCATACACTTGATGGCTGAATGCTCCAGCTCGTGGGTTCGCCCCATGTCGTCGTCGATGCGTCTGCCCGGCAGGGAAGAGAGGTATGACACATGAGGGAAGGGCACACAATGACTGGCTGGGTCTTAATGTTATAGTTTTGGTCCTTTTTAAAAGGTTACATGTTCCTAACAAAGAGAATAGGACAATCAGCAGTCAGAGGATCAGACGGCTTGCAGACGAGACAGCGGTTTAACCAGATTTTTCTAAAACCACGTTATTTGGATAAATAGGGAAGGTCACGCACAATGTTGGTGACCCTGCACAGCAGTATTTGCTCAGGCAAAATGTGTTCATGCATAACTACGAAAAGTACGGCAGGTGATCAGAAAGTTGGTCTTATATGGTCTGGGGAAAGAATTTTATCATTACCCAAAACTAAGCAACCCCTGTCGGATTTGACAAAAATACGTCCATATGCAGATGCGGTGTATTTGAGGCATTTCAGTGTTTAGGTGACATTCAAGGTCAAGTGACAGTCTCAGATAATAGCGCTCGAGAGCGGTCACTTCTTCATTGGAGAGATGTGTCCATCAGAGAAGATACATAAATGTGGGATAAAGCTGAAGGAGCTGTCTCTCCAGTACAGTCGGCTAAACTGCACAATGAATGAGTGGCCTCTTAGTTCCTGTGATTTCGTTTCAACTGCTCCTCCTCCTCCTTTATTCATTTGTACCAAATCACAAGGACTGCTTAACAGCTCATCAGTGGCATGAAAGAATGGCTAAAATAAATTAAAATCATTGCTGTGTTATACTTGCATGTGTATCGTTACAATTTCTGAGCAAATATGCACTCAAGTAAAACCGCTTGTGGACACGCATCACTGTGTAGTTTTTAAGACACTGATCTGGGTAACACATCACTCAGAAGTCAAATCAATCACGGCTGCAGTGCAGTCAGCACATTCCTGGTGGGACCGGTGGGATCTGAAAATGCACATGACAAAGGTCATCCTAACAACTACACTGGATATTGACGGAGGGAAAGCCCGGGCCACCGAGGTGAAACCTGTTTGCGTTGCAGCGGGCGCATTGATCGCGCCGTCTTTAAAAATGCGACCCACCTCCACGACATACCTGCCTGCAGGCATAGGGCAGAGCAGGCGGCTCTCCATCTCCCAACGTCCTGTCGGTGCAGTACGGGTATCTAACATCGTATTATGCATGAGATGATCCAGCGCTGGCCGGGACAGGCGGTAACTTACCCGGCCATTTGATGTCATTTAATTACAATTAATCAGAAAAAATTCAGCGTGTGTCAGAAAGGTTAGAAAACAGCCCAACCCAGGCTCAAAGATATAATGCATTAAAACATATTCAAATTTGATAATTCAATGTGACGGATGGTGGATGAAACTTATCATGTCTTTTTTTCCTGAAGAGAAATCAGTGGCACATCCGACTGCCAGTCTAGTGACTGACTCTCAAGCGTACACACAGCAGCTGGGCGTGAAGTAAGTAATGGCACAAGCCGAGCCTGTCAGATGAGAATAATCTTAATTAAATCCCAGTGACAATTCTAATAGGAGGCAGCCATGACTGATGACTGGGATCTGCCGCTGGTCACATCACTGCAGTGCACTCTATTTTTACCCCTGTCTTCGCCTCAATCTCATTTCTTCTCTCGCTCTTATCTCGCCAGTGGCTTGATTTCTCCCTCTGCCCACCTTGCCATCAAACTCCATCCCCATATCTTCTCCTTCACTCCTTCTCCGTCTATCTGTATCTTTCTCCCAATCCACCCCTCCCCTTTCATCCTCCGTCGCATTCGACGCTCACTTCCTCGAAGCTAATCACTGAGGAATGCGGGCATCAGGAGCAGGGACAGTTGCAAAAAGGAGTTCGGGCCCCCTGACTGTTCTCAGTGAAATGATTCTCCTTGGACCAATGATCGAGGTGGGCTCGTAAAGGTAAAGCCCTCAAATCACAGAGGCAGATAGATAGAAGATCGGGGACAGTGAGTTGTGAAACAGGAGACAGGTGAACGAAACCAAAAGGTCGAGAAAAAGGGGATTATGGGGGCTGAGCAGTGTGAATGAATGATAGTAAAGTGATGTAACTGTGGTAACTTGGTCTGCTCTCTTTAAAGTACGGTTTACAATGATGGAACTATCCTTTATTGTAGCAGTAAGCTGCCATACTGTCCAAAAAAAGCTGGACTCACCAGTGACTGAATATGTTCTCCACGTTCACCTCCGCTACACAACAAGTTTAATATTCGGGGCCCCTATTCTCAAGCTCTGGATTGCTTATCAGGGTGCCCTATTTCACGTATCTCCAATATGTCCTATGTGATTGTATTTGTATTCTAAACCGTTTTTGTGAAAAAACTAAACTGAACTGAACTGATTCAGGTTTTACTTGCAAATACTCTCACTATTTTAACCTTTGCAAAAAAACATCTGTTTATCTGCTACAATGTCAGATGCAGCTGACAGCACGTCTGGCTACCCAGGAGTTACCAAGACCAAGGAGCTCATCAGTGACTAAGCAAGCACAACCAGCATATTTGTATCCTGTGATGTATCATAAAACCGTGCCGAAGCCTAATCTGGATGCTACCAGGGTGTGTGGGCTATCGTTGGGGGATATTTCCTTCTCCCTTTTTGAATTTGGGAAGTTTAAACTTCAACAAGCCCAGCCAAATTCAACGCCTAAGTTGGCGCTCCATTCACTTCATGCACTGGTTATTCTTCATCCAAAAGCTTCCTTGTCTGGTGCATGCAGAGCCCCCCACTTCTTCTATTGAATTGTTTACGTCCGTGCATGGCGCGTCACGTTGAATATCGTTGCCGCAATGAATTGTGGGGCGTCTATATCTCCTTTCCTTACTGTATGCATAGTATAATGCATCTTTTTATAACTTAGCTGTAAAGTCATGAAGCAAATCTTGCAAAATGGATCATTCAGTGTGGGTGTGCGTGCATGTCATACACTAACCTGTAGGCCATGGCCAGGGCCCAGGCACCAGCAGCACAATACAGGGAGTCCCGGACCTTGGCCTCTTTGCACGTTGAGCACGTATTGACGGGGAAAAGGCCCGTGGTGGGACTCTGGTAGTTCAGAATGGTGGTCTTGACTAGACGGAGAGAGGAGGAGAGACAGACAGAAGTGGTGACACAACAGCTCTATGCGCCTGCATAACTACTCCGCAGCGCTGCAGTACTCCGCAGCCTTTTTTATCACACAGCTAAACCTTGGTGCTGATCAGCAACAGTTGGCTGTCTGCATCAGCATTTTGAGACTTCCGTTGGTTCACTGCAATTCAAAGTTGGTATTGGATTGTATGATATCATAGCAATATTAATGAGTTTAAAAACCTATTTTCCTTAAAGGAGATCTTTAAGAATTGCGCCGTTTGTGCATTTCCTCTTTACACACTAACTTATTCTGGTCCCTCCTTGTGACCTGCAGACTAATACAAACTAATTGGTTTTAGAAATTCGGAAATTAATCAGTTAACTCAAGTAAAACTCAATTTATTTGATTAATTTGTTCAAATGTATTATTATGTTAATAGTGTCAACAGACATAAAAAGTTCCCGCCCATGTTTTTAGCAATAAAATTATGAGATTTCTGTCTCAGATGATGGGAGAAAACTAATTTTGAGAAAATTTGTAGTGTAATTGGAATCTACAGACATAAACAGACAAATTGAAGTAAAAATACAGACATGAATGTGTATTTGGGATGTTTAATTTCCACTAGTCTGAAAGATGTCATGATGTTATGGAAGCAAAATAGCCCCAAATCTCAAAATTGACCAGTGTATGTTTTTGCCTGTACAGTATAGTGTTTCTCCTGAACTGAAAAAGAAGAACTATTCCCAATTTGAAACTGCCCAGTGAACACACCAGGCTACCTTAATAACTATAGTTAAATATAAAGCAGGCCCTATGAAGTCACTGAAATGTTGTAGAGGCAACGGTTACAGTTTAACTTCAACCTTGAAAGCATGCTTTCATAGAAATTTTGCCCAGTTGTCTCGACACATCTTGACCTGAAAATCACCAGATCAATAATTACTGGGGTGAGGGCGCAACAGCAAAAAATCCTGCTGCCGCCATCGTCAAAGTGCGAAAGCAGCAAAGCCTTTTAATTATTTTTGGCGTCACCAAAATGACTGGGAAGCTCTCCAGCAGATAGTGACCAAGGTCATTTCCGCAGGGAGGGCACTTTTCAGCCGGGGGAGGGGTTGTGACTGTGACAACCTGACTGCCCTAAATGGACGAGCGAAGATAAACTAAGATGGTTGAATATCACCAAAGTTCACGCTCTGCATTAGTTACTGAGGAGAGAACAATGAGGGAAAGCTCTTAATGCGAACGGATCGTAGCCCTCCGCTAATATATGCTGAAATATTACATACTCAAACAGAAGGCCCTCCGGGAAAGCAATTCGTCTATTTCACACACGCGCACACACACACACACACACATTCGCACACAATCATATCCTCCTCTCCTGCAGAGGTCCCCGCACTGATGACTAATCTGTCTGGAGGGATCACTTCATTTTTCATCTGAACATTATGCCGGTGCAAATGAAGGGGACATCCATTCTGCACTGTTGTTTGACACGGAGCAAAAAGGGGAGAAAGAGAGTAGGAGAATGATAGAAAGGGAGATGGGAGGAGACAGAGATGAGGAGGAGAGGGGGGATGGAGAAGATGTCCTCGTGGGACAGAAGAAAGAAAGAAAGAGTGTGTGTTTGTGTGTCGGTGTGTAAATAAAAAGGCATCAGAGTAATGGGTGCAGGGAGAGAGACAGGGGGCGGGAATGTCAATGTGTTTGTGTATGTGAGTATGTGTGCTGGTCAATTGAAGGTGGCAGTCACATTGGCGAGGGAGATAAAGAGGTTGATGGGGGGTGAATCAGGCAGAATATTAATATAAACCGCTCAGGTAGTCCACCCACACACACACACACACACACACGTTTGTATTACTGGTTCTCAGGACATTCAACCGCCTCATACGCGAGACTCATTAAAGTGACTGTACTTGGAAAGATGAACGCTGAATATGAAGTAGCCCACGTGCGCGCAAAAACAAATACACAGAATGATTTTTGTGCCCCTTCCCTTGTATGGACTCTAGGCAATCCCCCTCCCCCAGGATTGTTCTCATACAGTATGTTAACCAATAACAGGACAGAGCCATTGGGTATATAGGCAGATTTTGACAGTGGCTACATCTGTGGCAGTATGTGGAAATCTGAAAGATGTATGGGTAATCACACATACACCGGAAACTCCTGTATGACACACTGGTTCCAGTGGTCGCAGCCCCATCTGGCCCCCGCTGTGAACATTTTCTGGGAGTGCCGCCGACTGGTTCATCTCAAGTCCATGAAGAGACTGCAGTGGATAAACTAATTGGGTATTTTATCATTAACTATCTCTCTACAAAAGACTCATCTGTCAGGATGACGTGGGACATTTTCATCTACAGATTATACACAAGGTTCATCAAAGGCTGCACTGGAACCTTCCTACTTCACTCACACTCATGATACATCAAAATAAAGGACTCATGAACATTGACTAGATTATGATGTCAAATAACAGGATGAAAATAGTTCTGGGTCTCTGTTACTACTCAATTTGGACCTATGGGGGACTTATGGTTTCATCTTTTTCGCGATGCAGTGCCGTGGAAGTCATCAGCAGACCGGGGGGGAATAAACGATGAGAATGCTGAGCGTCGTTCATTTTCAGCACGGCAAGTTTCTCTGGATGCAAATCAACTGTTGTTGGGAGTTTTCCGCCATCCATCAAGCTAATGTCCCACTAAATCAGCAGCTAATGTCTCAGACGCACACAATCTGCTCTTTTTACAATGGGCCATTTCACTGCACTGACAGGGCGCAGAAAATGAGAGAAGATGATGAGAAGGGGGGGGGGGGGGGGGGGGGGGGGGGGGGGGGCGATACAGCAGGGGTAGATTGAAAAAAGGGAAGAAAAAATGGAGAGAGAGTAAGAAGATATTTGTACAGTTCCAAAGCAGATGCTTGGGGGGGGGGGGGGGGGGGGGGGGGGGGGGGGTTGGCAAATACCCAGACTGTGATTGTCATTGTTCATGCCAGTCTTTAAGAGAACTTTTCTGTTTACCTGGCAATAAAATATGTGCCATAGTTTGCATTATGTTGGATCTGTTGTTGATTTAGTTGATTATTTTTTCATGGCAATTAAAAAAGACTAAAAACTAAAATGTCTGCTATGAGATTAATGGTTCAATTTATGAAACAATGAAATTATACAGCTTTACACACCCCACGGTATCACCTTTTTAGGTAGTTGTGGAAAATAGTAACCTCAGATATGTAGGTTATCGTATCTGATGATTTTTTTTTTATATTGCTCACTCTTTTGAGGAAGTGAGTCACTGCTACATGACAGACTTGAACTGGTCTGAACTGGCTGACCCCTGAAAAAGATGAGGGGAGTGTGAGAGGCTAAAAAAAAGAAAGAAAGAAGAAAAGCAAAAAAAAAGGTAAAGGACAGAGAAAAAAAAAACAAGTATTAAAAAAGGAAAAAGAGAGCACAGATAACCACGTGGTTTTGCAAAAAGCTCATAATAAAATAGGAAATATATACATACATATATATATATATATATGTATGTATATATAAGAAACAGATTTCTTTTTTTCTCCATTCCCTTCATCGGTGTGAGCCAGACGGTGATATGAGCCTCTAGTGATGAGGAGGCAGGGGGAGTCGATGGAGTGTGGCCACATTGCCACTTAAATAAGAAACCAAGGAGAGGTGAGAGAGAGGGAAAGAGGAGGGAAGGGGGGAAAAAAAGAGTGAGAGACGATGGCGTGATGAACTGTGAGAGGTGGAGGTAAAGTTTTCCCCCCCCGGTGCTCTTTCCTTGATAACATAAAAACTATGGCATCGGCAGCGTGAGCGCTCAATGCGGCTCCACCGAGCTGGGGGCGGCTCTGCAAACAGAAACAACAAAGAAAGAGAAAAGGAGCAAAATAATTTAACTGGTTTGATTCGTCATTGTCGCCTCAACCCCCCCCCCCCGACACTGAGAGAAAGCAGGTATATTGGCAGGCAGGCCTGGGTGCCAGTGATAACAATGTTTGGCTTTGTCCCCCCCCCCATGAATTGGACAAGTGCTTCCAGCCGCCACCCAACACAACAATTAGAGGGTCCCAATGTTCTACGCTGCGTTTTTCTACACTGCAATCTGGCGGCGGCTTTTCTCCGTAAATCTGTGGGGTCTCGTCGCAGCTGATGCTGGAGGCAACGCTGTGCTCGCTGATAGCAGCGAATCAGTTCCGACCGCCAGCCGCACCTGTTGCACACGGAGCTCCGTCGCGATTGTCTTCTGCTATTTTTTTTCAAAAACACACACACATGCATGCTGCCTAATGGGTACAAACCAAGCACGCACGCACAGACACACACACACACACACACACACACACACACACACACACACACACACGGTTCATCCAGACCAGAACAGACGCGTTCCTGGTAAAGGGCGTTTCTTTTCTTTTTTTCCTTTTACTCTGCCTCTGTTTAATTTGTAGAATGAAACGAGAAGACACACAAAAGAATAAATGTCTCACTTCCGGCAAAGCTGTTATTCACATGTAAGAATGAATGCAAATCCACTGTCTGAGCTGAATCCGGACCCACAGCTGAGATTTGTCCGTCTAAAGTCTGAGTCAATGTTATTCTGTTCAAAGCCCCTATTGGCCTTCGTGTCAGTTTGACATGATGATTTAATGCGTTTTATGGATATTGTGACTCAAGTATCACAAGTATCAGGCCGCATAAGTAGGTTTAACACCGCCGTAAAGAGGTGTTTAAACAACAGCCAATATTTTGGGAAATACTAGACTTACGGAAAAAAAGAAATGTTCGTCAAGACAGAAACAACCTGGCGGCAGCTCGTGTCCAGCTGAGATTCACTGCCACTCGTTTTGTGGCTCTGAGCTTCCCCGTGAGGCAATACGCTGCGTTTATATATAGCGTTTTTCTAATCTAAAAGAAACACTCAAAGCACTACACACGATGAGTCACATTCACATTATACAGCACTAGATATACAAACCATTCACATGTATGAAATGCAGACTGGAGGAAGCGAGGGTTCGATTCCGTCCCAAACATCCCAAACAAACGTAACTAACGGGACGTAAGTAGCTCTATAAAAGATAACTCTTCGACTACCACATGATTAGTAAGTGAAGCTGGTGTAGAGTTGCAGGGAGAGAACATTTATTATGTTATGCAAATTATAACAGTCTTCAGTCTTCATGAAGTTAACTTTGTCTGATCAGACTCAAAGCATTAAGCACTGACCTGATATCTAACCAGAAACTAAACGTTGGCTTGATGCCGTCTCTGGTTCTGGTCAGCAATGGAAAGGAGCTCCAATGCTTCCTTTCCTACCTCCTTTAGAAATAGGGTACACTGGACCTTCCTATGCGAAAGGACAGGAGAAAAAGACTGCCCACAATTCACTGCGGCAGCGATATAAACGATTCAGTCCGAAGTAGAGGAGGAAGAAGAGTATGAATATGACCCTGTGACGCATGTATGTTACATATGAATCATTTACATCTGATGGCACACTGTGGTAATAAAGACTGAAACATGCTGATGGAGCAGCTGAGGTTCTTGTAGTCCACATTCGGAAATGTGTAGTAAGACCATGTCACGCGCACGTCAACAACATCCTCCGCTGCTCGATGACGTGGTTTGGTGAAGGTGGAGTCGGGCTCTCTGAGTCCCATCAGTCCTTCTTTACACCTTTCCTTGACCTTGTGACGTCTTCCACTGAGGTCAAGGAATAGTAGATAAGAATAGTAGATAGGAAGGACACTTGGACCGCACCCTGTGACTGACAGAGCTAATTGCCTCGACTTTTCCCACAAAATGCAGGCGGTTTTCTTGTTTTTCCTGCCACATCACGACACGCTGTTCTAGATAATTAATATAACCTGATGTGGTGGATCGATTCAAGTCACCTGCTGAGCTGAAACAGAAAGAATGTGTTGCATTTGGTCCTTCTAATCAGTAAAAAAATGAAAAAATGATTATGTGATGGTCCATTGTCTCTGCTGTGGGAATTATAGCGGCTGCTTAATCTTATCCTTAATTTGATATATTTTATTAAAGTATCCAGAAGAAATCAGTTGTAGAATTGCTCCTTATGTTTTTTGAAGAGGCAGGGACCCGCCACAACAAAGTTCTCTGGGACACCCTGTAGTCTATTCAAAGGCATGTTTTCATGCACTTCCAGTAGAGATAATTAAGTAGCTCTCCGCTCAAGGTCACCGCAAGGAGAAGGTCACACTTTTTGTATGGTCTGTAATCACTTAAATGTCACACGTGGAGTATGTATTCCCCCTCGGAGCGTGTTCGGATTGGTCCGCTGCACTGTAGAAAACGTTTTTTGTAAACTCAAAAAGAGCAACTGAGAAAAGCCCAGCTTATGTCCACAGTGGCAAAAAAACAAAACAAAAAAACCCCTACCAGCCCTGATCCTCGGGGACAGCATCCTGAGCTGAATTACCAGAATCTAACGGCCACACAGAGCCTGCGGCAACACATGATCCGGCCCTCTGCCCCGCTAAACCCAGCTCTATCTGCTTAGAAGAAGCCGTGTGAGTGTGCGTGTGTGCGTGTGTGTGTGTGTGTGTGTGTGTGTGTGTGTGTGTGTGTGTGTGTGTGCGTGTGTGTGGCCTATCCCCTCTTTTGCTCTCTGCCTCTACATGTATTGATTTGTTTTTTTTACTGTGAAATAAAGAAAGGAGGATAAATCTAGTTTGTCATCACAAGGCAAAGCGAACACAAAAGAAACAATTCCCATATAAACAGAATTTTTTCGGGCTTGTCCAAATCCACGTTTGTGCTTCATTTATCACGGGCGTGTTCACGGAGCAAAACGCAGTAAACCAATCGGAGAGCGAGCCTCCGTTTCCTTTTAAAGTCAGGCGCACTTGCACCTTGGCAGATATTACAAGGGTGTATTCATCAGGGAGTACGACGGAGCTCTTCACTGCAGAGGGCCCGGATTCACTTTGTGCACACAGGCAACCATCTGTGTGTGTGTGGCAAGCAGAGTGTACACGTGCTGTGGGACCATCGTGCGCCCACCTACGTAGGCAGGTAACCGTCTTGACAGCACACTCTTAAATCAACAGGGAAATACTGCGACACTAACTTCAGACCGGGCTTGGGTTTGGTCAAAAGCACAATCGCTCTCCACTGCGTCAAAATAGCACTTGACCACACTTCATTTTAACACTGCGTTTAAAAAACCTGCAAAGACACTTGTGTTGGAGACTCCAGGTGTAAGATCGGGCCCTTGGTCCACAATGTTCACCCGCAGGCGTCCGTCGCTCAAAGAAGCACAAAAATAAACACATGCACAACTAGCGCAAATGTTTTCAGCGGAATAAAATGACAGGTAAAAACCTGCGTCAGGGAACGGGGCCTATCACTACACTACTACAAATGACAGATCTCCATTTTGTTGAGAGCACACTCATATTGCAGCATCGAATTTGACATTTGACCTCTGCCAGCCGACCTTTAGGCCAAGTCACACTAGCAGTCGACCCCGGTTATATTTAACACATTTATAAAACGGGCTCTTCACTCTTCTGATAAAAAGCTGTTTTCACTTAGTTGAAATCCAAAGCGGCGATGTCAGTGAAGTCAGAATTCGAGGATTCTTTGTGTTTTTCCCGGTGTGGCAGCAGTCGCTGATCGAGTTCTGCGCCCACAGCGTCTGGTAATTCAGTAATCAGTACTAATGTGTATTTATGTATACTGCAGTGAGGCTCGGGTCCCCGTTATTGATTACACTTGCCAGCAGCCTAAACTGGAATGGGGTCGCGCCGTGTCTCTGCAAATGTTCCGCTGAGTTTGTGTCCTTTCTCGGGGGTTTTCTTAACCTGAATCTAGTGATTTGCAGCAACTTTTTGAGAATCTATTGACATCATTATTACTGTGTGTTTTGAGTGTAAGCTAAGATATGATGACCGTATCTGTGACCTCTTTTACACCTCCGTTGATATCTGTCGTACTACATTAGCCACTCTTGCCATTTGTTTTGGTTAGTTACCCATCAGCGTTGAGTATGTGTATACTTACACACTAGTTTGTGTATGTGGTTTTGTGTAAGTGATGAGTAAATCTCCCTCCAGTAAAATGCCAACACTGTAACTAGTTGGTGCAACTGGCTCTTGCGTTATGGAAAAGTCATATTTTTGAAAAATTTTAAAACCATCAAATGTGTGTGTGTGTGTGTGTGTGTGTATGTGTGTGTGTGTGTGTGTGTGTGTGTGTGTGTGTGTGTGTGTGTGTCACATCATGGCTATATCTGGTGTGACCAGGACTCAGGCTGATGCTGTCTACACTCCGTCTAGTCTTGTTGAAAGAGCTCTTGGCCAATCAGCCTGAGAGCCTCCAAAGCACTAACACCCCCTGTGAAACACCGCCAGCTGTGTTCGGTGCGCTGCCAAGTCAACTCGGAGCACCTTTGCATGAAATTACATTCAGGTCAGTGCATGCTGGGTAAATGTTTTTGCCTCGGCAACACGTGGAGAACCCCCCCCCCCATTCCCCCCGCTGCCTTGCCTTCATCTTGCCAGCCAAGAACAATTTCTCTCTAAACAATGCTGTGTGTCTCTGCAAGATGTAATCACGATTACCCAAGGCAGCAATTGTGGAATGATGGCAGTGGCAAAGCAACGGCGCCCTTTTACGGTTGCACACGTTAGCTCAACGGGTTTCGCAGAGGGAAACGATCGGGTTCCCGGGAACACGGTGACAAGAAGAGTCTTCTGTCACATATACTGTACTTTGTAAAACTTTGTGGCTTGCTGTTTTCACTTATTTTGCGGTGCATAGCTCTAAACTTTAGCTCCTTCACTCAATATGTACTCACCAGCATTGTAGTAGCGGTCCAGCTTCTCCCATAGGGGCTCATCCTCCCGCTTGAGATTGGACAGCTTAAGAGGTTCATAGATGGAACCTGGGTTGGAAAGACAATCTGTTAGACAAAAACTATACCAGTTTTGCTCTTCCATATACTGTATCTTTTTTTTTTTCCAAAATGGAATGCCTCTATTGTCAAGTCTTTTCTCCTTGGCTTCATAAATATTAAGTCTTTAGGACTAAACAAGAGTAAAGTGAAATCATTGTAACCCTGGTTTTCCTCTGTTAATTTTTCAATCTTGAGACAATATTCTTATTTCGTATATTCCAATATGTAGATGTATATGAAATGGGTATGCAGTCAGCAATAGCTTGTGGATATTTTCCCTCATCACATCATCCCGACTTCCAATGTATATATAAGACAAAATAAGCACAAGAAGAAATCAACATAAAAACAATACACATGCCAGAATTAATTTAGCTTTTTCACTGCAACACACTGCGTCTCAATGGGTTTGACACACAAAAACGTCATTCAAGCCCTGAGCATAACAATTCTAATGGTAATCCGACTCACCAGCAGATACTCTACTTCCTTACATTTTCCTCTGAGCTGCGAGAGAGAGCAGGAGTCCGAGGGGAAACCCCCGTCTGTAAGACTTTCTCTATTTTCAGACACTTTTCACTTTGCTGAGATTTGCATTTTAATAGGTTCGACCTAGGGTCAATACCACAGGTACTGAAAAATTCACACTCTGACTGAAATTAGCATAATTTCCATCATCTTAAAAGTTGCAGGGGACAAAGCCAATCCGTCTCTCTTTGCAGATAACACTTTTTTAAAGAGCATAGAGGATGTCCAATTTTCCAGTTTTAATTTGAGATGAGCTGTCGGGGGCTGCCGGTGTCTGGCAGGTTTTAAACGATCCCACGACAAACTTGACGCAGACCTCTGACACCTTTAACAACACAGTAAACTACTGCATATCACTTCATTGTACTGAACCTATTTTGTGCCTTCATCCTCAGAGTTGAAGAACAAGGAGATTAATACCTTAAACCAGGTAAATAACACTGGATCAACTATAACAATTCACAGTAGAGTATTGGTAATGTTTCACTATTGTGCACATCCACATTTTCCAAAAGCCTGAGACTTAAATGACTAATAACAGAATGAAAAATAAACAGCATATCCATTATTTCTAGTTCTATACATATTAAGGCAAACAGGAAATTAAATACTTATTTTGAGACTCTAAAATAATCTTCTCATGTCCAGATGACAAAATGAATCCCCCGTGATCACTACCCTGCTTGTTCTTCTCTGCGCGGACGACATCAGTGTTTTCCTTAAGATCTGCTGCCACTACTTACCGACTCGGAGAACTTTCCGATGAGCGCGTGCTGTCGCAGCCACTGAAGCGGCCATTCTCAAAAGGTGAAATAAAGGCCAATCGTCTCTCTCTCTCAGCTAAATCACAAATCTACAGCAATTCAGGGGAAGGAGTTAGTAGCACAGAGTTAGAATTTCAGACATGCGTGAATCAAAAATGAATTACACCCTGGGGTTATGATGATGATGATCATGAGCAACATGCAATTCTTTTTAATAATGTATTGTATTTGCTTAGGAGTGAAAGTTGTTAAAACCCTTGACAGATGTGGAGTAATAGTGAATTATTATATGATGGCAATTTACAAAAGTAACTTTTACAGAATAGCTAGGTCACTAAATCAGGACGGTACTTGACAAATTATTGCCCATAACGCTGTATAACATCCACCTCAGCATGCTTGCGGCACTGCAGGGTTGATGAGGAGCTGGAGAACAGATGCAAATTATGCAATTGAATTGATAGAAAAATCACAATTTGTGCTCTAAGACCAGGGTTTGTAAACCCTTCCCCTTCTCTTCGCTTGCTGCCTCGCAAATACATAATTTTTTAAGCAACAGCAGTCATGACACTACTTGATGATTGACGTATGTTTATAAATCTACATTCCGCACTAAAGAGTTATTAACACAGAGGAAATAAGTACAGATGGAAAAGCTGATTAGGTTTTACAATCATATGGATTTAATATGTGTCTCTGATACCCCAAAGTGCTGGAAAGACTCATTTAGAGTTACTCTCAGTATGCAAAAATGATGGTGTCTATATAGGCGGTGATAAAATAAAAAAATAAAAAACAGTTGCTAAGGTGTTTTTTATCCTCACACTGAATAACATCCTTCAAAATGTTCTAATATGAAAGGGATCACTTTCCTCCTTGTGCCAGGCTGGTTACCAGTGCAAGAACAGGCCCTCTGGAGAACACACACACACACACACACACACACACACACACACCTCATGCAGGGCACACAGCACGGATAACTTCGATGTGAGATGTAACAGCGAAAGGGGACCTGGTGAGAGGCCCCTTAAAATAGCCCCTGTGACCTTTCATGCCCGTACTGTCACTGCGGTGGAGGAAATTAAATGGGCAGATCGAGTCACATTTCGCCCCGTGCACAGTGGCTTTACGAACAAACGGTCTCACACAAGCACTGGCACAAGAAGCAACAATTTCGGACGTGTCACGCTGTGCGATGTCATGCAAAGTCACGAGTCAGACCTGATCTTTTCGATCGGGCTTTGAATTCCAGGAGTTTCCAACCGACATCTACCAGGCTCGCCATGTTTACAAATCGTCGGAGTGGCCGGGGACGTTTAAAGATTCCCGGCAGTGTCCTTCAAAATAAAACGGAAGTAGCGCGGCCACGGAAACAGCCATTATAGTTAACAGCATTATGTAATAGTGGCCACTAAGTAAACACTTCAATTGCTCTTTGAGTAAAGTTTCCCGCGAGTTTTAAGCTTGTGTAGCGGTAACAATGTGTTCACTTCCAGGTGGATATTTGCTATGCATTTATTCTGAAACTGACCTTCCTTCTCTTCCGATTTAGCTCTAGCTAACTGTCTTTTGCTTGACACAGCTGTCAAACTGTCAAGCTAACCGCGGGCACGACACTAACGTAAACAAGGAAGCGCTAATATCACCTTGTTTACCCTTATTAATGCACATTTACACCTCTTGCAACAAAACCAATATCAAAGCCATATGTCCAAATTCAAAAATTGATATCTGAAAAAAATGCGTCACTGAATTTAAAAATAAAAAGGCAGCTGTCTCAGCGTGCCGTAAAGCAGAGTGCCGTATTGCAGTCGGTGTTGTTGTGGAGGAGCCGAACTAGCAGAAGGATGTGGACATCCAGATTCAATATTTTGGCATTTTTGTCCGTTTTTGTGGCGCGCTATTGTACGTACGCTCTTCGGGATGTGACGACGGAGCTTTTCGGTGCCGAGAACTACGGGACGGTGGCAGCGTTTGGGGATTTTAACTCGGATAAGCAGACCGACATCTTCGTCATCAGGGAACGTACGTTGATACTTCAAAACATTCGAGACAATAAGCCGGCTTGCACGGCGTGTTGACATCATGTATGGCTAAAGTTACATTCAGGAGGGTCGCGATGATATTAAATAGCATTGTTGTTGTTGTTTCTTTGACGAACATCCATCGCTATAATGCAATGTGTCTACCGTATGACGCTGTGCTTCCTGGTTCGTGTTGAAGGAAAAACGACTGAGCGTCGTCGGAGGGGATTATTCGCGCTTCAGTTACTTTAAATGCCTGTGTTGAATTATTTCTCTTTTCAGAGTCTGAACTGGTGATATTCTTGGCGGACTTGAAAACACCTTACTTCAAGCCCAAAGTCCAAAACCTAAAAGATGCTCTGCCCAGGTAAATAATCTATCTCTGGAGCATTTCCTTATTCCTATTTACATAAGCACTTGACATGTAATGTAACACGTTTTTTGCTCTGCAGCACTGAGAAAAGGTGTCTCGAGTTTCAGGGCGGTTGTGTTTGCTCCGTAGGAGGGAACGTTTGCACAAGCGCAGAGCAAAAGCGGGCGCACCATGTCACTGAGTTTCATGGTAACAGACAATCTTCTTCCTGGTTCAGGGACACCGTCATCACCAGCGTGGTTCCCGGAGACTACGACGGAGACTCGCAGATGGACGTCCTCCTCACGGCTCAGACCAGCCCCAAGGCGGCGGCGACGGCTGTTTACATCTTTTGGGGCAACAACCAGACATTAGGTACAGTACAGCGCCAACACAGCGAGTGAGGGTGGATGGAGGCCAGAGAGTCTTCTGGCACTCAAACATTTCCACACGGCTGATTTGACCGTACCCAGGGATGAGGGTCTGCACTCTCAGGGTTACTATCCATCGTTAGCTAACGGACTACATGCACTAGGCTTCGTGACGCACTTCAGTTTCAAAATAATGCTGCTCGACTGAAACGGATGAACAGATGAAGAAGTACTCAAGTGTCCCACTTTTTTCGGCGAATCGAAATATAATGGCGTGCTAAGTTTTCATGGGTTTCCGACCCATCCCGAACCGAGAGGACGACAGCTGGCTAAACACACGTCGGGATCATTTCTCCGTCACCTCTCACACGAAGGTCTGCAGCAGACACTTCGTTACGAAACAGCGCCATGGATGAACCGGACCGGAAACAGTTGAGCAGTGCTAAGTAGAACCTGGACATGGTTGTGCAAGTAGCCCATTGAACAAGCCTGACAAATGACAAAGACAATACAATTGTTGTGTAATGTGTAATATTTTAAAAGCATCGCAGGTTGCCCTAACTTTACATTGAAGGCAAATTTTGGGGTTAACTGTTAAATGAGAAATGAGAGTTGAATTCATGAGAACGCAACAGCTCTCACAGTTCAGTCGTCCTGTATCGTGATACAAGATTGTGGACGTTCGTATCGTACTTTCGCTGACATTGTTACAATTTTACTCTCAGTGATGGCTGAATTCCATTTAGCTTTTTTCAGTTTAAGGGTCAATGGACTGTATTTATACAGTCTTAATTTTCTAGTCTCAAAGCGCATTATGTTCACACCCACATTCATACAGTGCTTATATATAGAGTGCTTTTAATGTCACAGTCCATTCACACCCTTTCTTGGTTCTGTCTATGCTGGGTACCTGTTGCATGGGTTAAACTTTTTAAACTTGCTTTCAGAAAAGCAACGTGGAAGAAGAAGGTCGTCTGTTTATCCTTTGAACCATGACAGAACCTCCCCTCTTTCTCCCTGAACAACATTGTCTGGCTCTACCTTTCACTTTTAAACTTCACGTTGTGGAAGAGATCTCAACGGGGCCATGAATTATTCTCTGTTTTTACCATTTGTGAATATCTGCCTCATTGACAGATCATATGTGCCTGTACAGGCGGACCGGTTCGAGTTTTGCCTCCAAATCGTCCCTATCGCCAAAGCGCTGGATGTGCCACGAGCGCCAAGTTACAAAATATGAGAGGTGCACGACCTCGCGAAACTGCCTATATGTGCACTGTGCACCACGGGAGGTGACATCAAAATGACGTCGCTGTGGCCGTGCGGACGGAACGATGCGTCAAGCGTAAATCCAGCTTTACTTGGTCACTTGAATCTAAAAGAGCCTGTATGTTATCATCGCACAACAATGAAACTAGACATCTAGGAAATCAACTTTACATAATTTAATATGATGACACTGCGATGTGATGTGCATTGTGCACAGTGATACATTGTTTTGAATATTTACTCCTGAGCCTGATTTGATTCCTATGGTGTGTTTTTGTCAGACCACGCTTTACTCAGGGCCTGTTCACTCTGTTTATTCCTCTGCAGATATGGGCTGGCTCAGGCTGAACAAGACTTTTACCGACCAACCTCTTATTATGGAGTAAGTATCCATCTGAATGGTGTTCACACACATTCTTGTTTTAAAGATTTTGCCCCATAATGCTGGCCGCGTTTGGTTTCGCAACAACTCCATGTTTCCAATCAATCAAACATGATTTTGAAATGTTGTTATGTAAAAACATGTGCATGTCTTGTCCGATGATTCCGATGGACTAGGTACGCCTGTGTTATCAAAGTAAAATGATATCATGAATATAGTACAGTCGTGTCCGCTGACTATGGCTTTTAATGGCCATGGAGGTGGGTCTACACCTCTACACCTCTGTCAGTGTGAACCAAAACTCATCATATTTCTTGCAGGGATGTAGTATAAGTATTAAAATTTCAGCTCTGTTCACAAAAGTGTGTTGATTTAATTTCATTGTTAAAAAAAAATCTCCCACAGTTACAACGGGGACATGATCCCAGATATTTTCGGAACCACCGAACACACTGAAGTCTGCTATCTCACCAAAAGGTACTGTGTTTCTTCAAGTCACTTACAATTCCCTAAGTTTATTTTTTTATTTTCAGACTTTCTAAAGAGTGCAGCCTTTAAATCCTGCTGTTGCCTCATGTTTTTTTCCTAACCTTTAGGGATCAGAAGTGGAAGAGTGCACTGAGTTCACCTGTCAAATTGCGCATCCCTCACTCAAACGCTTTCATCGACCTCAACAAGGACTTCACCGCTGGTATGTTTTTATATCTCGTTCTCTTGTTATGTTTTTTGTTATAGATATATGAAAAAGGTAACTGTCAAAACAGTGTGGGGAAAAAACAGGAATCCTGCTTAATGTGTCGATAAGTATTTTGAACGATGTCCTTTAATTTCCTGGAGCAGACCGTTCCCTGATCTCTGTACACATTTCCTCAGCTAAGGTTTTCAAATCCAGCTCTTCGCTTTGCTCCCTGCAAATTTCTCACTACACTGAAAGGCCCGATATCTTCCATTGTCAGTTTTCTTTATCAGGACCACAGGCTGATGAAGTGAGTATTCAGTAAAGGCTGGGATTAAAGTTCTCTGCCATCAATTATACTCCGGAGAGACCATGTATGATGCGTGGGTGTCAACTTCTGTTCTCGTTCTGCTTAGAAGCTATGTTTTTATTCTGTTAATTTAGTCAAGAACCTAATCTCTGCTCACGTCTTCCAGGGTCTCACTTTGGCAAGTGCTTACGCTTATTTATATTTGTAGAGAATGTCTGTTCATAACACTGATGACCAAGTCTAGAGCTGAGAACTGTTTGCACAATGTTGTGCTACCTTTTATGTGTGAGCTAACCAGGATTTGTCCTGGTGGGGCGGTGGACTGTTTGCATGAGGCCGCATGAGAGGATGTTGTGGGACTGGGCTCACTGACTAGTCACAAACGAGGAAGTTACCGTGTGTCCAGTTGCTTTAAGACTATGGAGAAAAGAAGTTTAAACCACTGAGACACAAGGCATCTTCCCCACCACTCTATCAAATTATAAGTTTAACGTCTTTGCATGTTTTCTGCATTTTGCGGGGTATTTGCTTACACTGAATATGTAAAAGACTACAGCCACAGGAAATTGTGCAAACATGAATACCTCCTAGTAGAGACCGACAGATATGGATTTTTTAGGGCCGATATTGATATTAGGGAGAACAAGATTCCCGATGCCGATACACCGGCCGGTGTGTGTGTGTGTGTGTGTATTTTACTTAAAATGTATACATAAATGCACATTTAAATGCTCATATCTGTTGGCCGATAATATCGGTCGGGCTCTAAACATATAGGCCGATACCGATATGTCTGTGGAAGGCTAATATCGGCCGATATTATCGGCCAACCGATATATCTGGCCGGCTCTACCTCCCAGCAGACCTCACTAAATGCCAGCACATTGTCTCCTGTGGCATTGACCGACCACTTTCCTTTTTTTTGCGTCCTGTTGCTGCACAATGGACTTTCAGTTTTTCCCTCCATGGATCAATAGGTGTGATTAATGTGTTCCAAAGGGGAACAAAGTACAAAACACAATTGCATCCTGGACTGACATACATCAAAACTAAAATGGAACAAAGAAAAGCCTTCGTTGAAATGACAAATCCTTTTGGGTGTCAGCATCTTGGGAGGCCAAAAAAAAGTGTGTGATTCTGCACAATTAATTACACAATGCTCTCCATGGAACGACATGCCTTGGGCACATTTGGTATTTTTTGATCATTCATGAATCCTCTCTGAAGCTTTTTCACCATGAAGTCTCAAGGGTGATCTGCCTTGTATAACCTATTCACTTTTTTCACATCATACCGCTTTACAGTATCACTTCTGAGCCTGATTTGAGTTTGACAGTCAGCCGTTTGTACACGTACTGCACTTCCCTTTGTTTTGAAATGGCTGGAGGGACACATACTGTAATAACACATCGCAATTAAATTAAAATTAACTAAAGAAATGCATCAAACCTTGCGGCATCAATGCAAAGGGACCCAGTATGTGAACTAATCCATACCAGTTGCAAAACTCTTTTACACTATAGTATTTTAATGACCTTTTATCTGAAGCTTCTCATCAACCAACCTTTTAAAATAATCTGTAAAGCCTTGGTATATACATCTCTGCAAAGGTTTTATGATGTTAGATACCAGGAGAAATATCATGATGTATATACATTCTTAAGTTGGCAAGTGCAAAGTGCAGCTCAGTTGTGGGAACAATAATGGAAACAAATTGGCACTAAACCAAAAAAAAATTCCCGGCTCCCAACCCGATCACCAGAGCTGAGCGCATCTTGTTTGCTCGGTCTGTTGCTCGGTCTGTTGCTCGGTCTGTTGCTCAGTCTGTTGCCCGGTCTGTTGCTCGTCCTTGTGCGTCTCCGGCTTTGCAGTGTGACACCTACTCGCTGCTCGATTCTCTCCTGAATCATAAGACGTGGAGGTGCGTCTGAGGAGCAAAAGCACAGTCTGTGACAATCATCAATGTGTACTGCACTAATGACCTCTATAATGTTTTCTTAAAAATTACCATGCGTGATTTTTACAACCCCTGCTCATCCAGCCTAACATACTGTACAACGGCACGTACTTACAACATTTGTTATGTTTATATGATAATTGGCCATTTACTGTAGCTCTGTTTATTAGATGATGGAAATCTTGCAAATAAGTATAAATCTATGGAGAATTGAACTTCCAAAACACCAAAAGAAATTTAGTAAATTATTATTACTATTTTTGTTAATTTTGTTCTTATTTAATGGGACTAGTGTATAATTAGCAGCTCATTTGCAAGGGCTACCCACGTTTCTCTTCGTTTTCTATTACCTCAAGCATTTTCCCAAGCTGTCACTAGTCGCAGCAAGTACATGCTTATTGTAAACTGTCGTGATGAGTGTTTCTTCTTTCCGGGTTAAAAAACACATCTTCTGTGTACATAAAATCTGCGGGGACTGCTTCCTGTATCAAATCTGGGTGTTTTTCTGTGAAATCATTTCTTTTCTGATGCTGTAAACTTCACCGACGCTGCTTCCTGAAGTGCCTTCCTTTAAGTTTTCTCCGACATAGAAACTCCAGGAACCAAACAAGCGACCAAAACGCACATTTGATGCTGCCAATTTTCAACTTGACTAAGAGAGAAAGGAATAGCCATTTTCTTCACCAGTGAATGGAGAAATCACCCTGTTCTTGTTCTACAGCAGCTCCATCCTGCCCTGCCCACTAAGTGTAGCGCTGTCACTTAGACTTACGGGAGGATTCTTTTTTTTTTCCCCCCTCTGGAAACTAATCCTTGTGTTCAAGGTATTCAGAAAGGATTTAGTCATGTCATACTCACTGCAGGTATCTTTTTGTGCCATGTGGTTTTATTCCCAGGGCTGTCACAGTTTAACCACAGCAGATTTTTATTCATATTTAATCTGTGTAGGGATTAGGAGAGTGTCAATAAACTTGCACTTTTTGTGGCAGACTTTAGAAAAAATATCTCGGTTGTGTTCAGGGTTTGTTTGAAACAGATTGGACTGTGTTGGGCATCACTGGTTTGTACTGCTCATCACTCAGTCATTCAGGCAGAACGATGGTCTGCATGTCCGCTCTCTCCTTTCACCTTCTTGATAGGCTTTGCACAGCTTGTTTCTGCTGTGGCAAATCACTTCTGACTTCCTTTCCTCTACACACACACACACACACACACACACACACACACACACACACACACAAACTTCCTCCTGCTTTATTGTATAAATTAGGAAGCTGCCATCTTGCGCTGGTGATGTCATTTGGAGTCAGCCCAGTGGTGATTAGGGAGTGTTATTGCCATACCGAGCTCCCACCGATACACACACTCGACCTATCGCGAGTCAATTTCAGCTTTCCATTTTGACGTCTCAACCCAATTTTATTTAAATTCAATCTCTTCAAAAAAATGACAGAAACAACCTTTTGGAAACATTTAGTTGGTGTGTGACATGGATTTTCATTTAAAGACTCACAAACTATATATATATATATATGTATATATATTTAAAAACAGCAATGATTATGTCCTTTTGAATTCTTACATGTGCTCGGCTACGTTCAGTTTGCTGCGGGTGAATGTGCCACAGGAACAAGCCAGTGAGAAGAAAAGAAAAGAACAACGCAAAAAAACAACCCACTGTGCATCTGGTGGATGTCAATCTACTTGGCTGCCACTTTCTGTGGGGGCATGCAGATGGAGGGAGGGAGGGCGCGAGCGAGCGAGAAGAGCAAAGTAGGCAGGAAGTGAGGGAGAAATAAAGCTGAGTGGCAGAGGATGAATGGTCTGAAAGAAAAGGATGGATGGAAAGATAAATCGCAGAGGAACGGAGGGAGGGAGGGGGGCGAGCAAGGCGTTGGGTGAGTCTTCAGCACAGCTCGGCTCACTGTCTGCTGTGACCACCTGCTCCTCTAAGCGGTACCGGCTGTAGCATCAGAGTGTGGCTCATCCGGGGAAAGAGTGAGTTTTGAAGACAATCTGGCTGCTGCTGGTTAGCCAGTTGAAGATGAATTCAAGTTGGACGCTCATGATGGTAGGACCTATCAACTGCCATTGATGTTTTTGAAAGAGTCATGTTTCACCACAGCCAAATGAATACGGTTATAATCAAGGCGCGATTTTCCCGGGGTTATGCCTGGGATTTCCCCCTCTTCTGGTCTACATATCCCCACCTCTGATGAACTCTTTTTAATCCCTCCATCAAAGTGATCACTGCTACTTCACCAATAGGTCATACAAACTACCTAAAGTAGAACTTTTTAAACTAGTAAAGTGCTGTAACATCAACAGTCTATAGTGCGATAGAACGATAAATATCGAAATGGACCACCCACTGTCAGCGCTCGCGTTCATGAGACAATAGATGATTTACCTCATGATCCTGGTTCCATCGGCCTTGATCGCTGCACGGCTATTTCAGAATGTCACCAAGCACAGATATTTGTGTGTCCGTGTCTGTGGACTTCACTCGCGGACACGTTAAGAGACATGCCAGCGGCTAATGCCAGCACTCACAACGTTTAACTCCCTTAATAGAGCGCCCGTCTCCCATGCAGAGGCCTAGGCCACCCCGTGAAACATGATAGAGTCCCCCCCGCCTCCGCCCCGTTTTTTTTCACAAATCACACCGTAGTTATAATTGTGTAACACGTAAAAATACATGAACACTCATGATAGCAAGACAAATTATATAAGACCACAGGGTAATTCTTAAGCGGGAGGCTTTAACTCCCATCATTTTAAGCAAGGTTTACAGTATATGTTGAGAAGCCCTTAGTAAGTGTTCTCTGCCGGTACAGAAATACAGTGAGAGCGGTTTCAGGGCCGTGTCACAACTCCAATCTAAGTCCAGTGTCATTTCTGTGAGCAGTCCGTTGATAGTGTGCTCGACGACCTCACAATGCGTCCAATGAAAGAAAGTCGAATTATTTCCTGGCCGCTGCGAAAGGCCTCCTTTAGTCCGCTTATGGGACTCTCCAGCCAACCAACCTGGCAGCGAAGCACTGCATAATGCTCGTAATCTCCTTTGTTACTATCATCCTTCTCCAAGCCAGTGTCTCTAACTGTGGCGCATTCGTGACAGCCCCGTGGTAAACGCTGTTTTGTTTCCAAGTCATTTTGTGTCTGTCCTCACACATCGAGGGATTTCAGGTCTCCTCCAGGGAGTTATTTTTATGACTTTTGATCCCCGAGTCAAAAATACTCCCAGTGTCAGGAGTCAAGAGTGAGAGGAAAGGCAGGAGAAAAGAGTGGAAGAAATGTCACATACATTTAAGCGACTTTTGGGCGAATATGACAAAAATCACAGATCCACTGTGATTTTTATTTATAAACCATGACTTCAATCTTTCGGTCCTCAGCCTGGTTATAGATAGCACCTAGAAGCAGTGTTGCCTTGAAAATACCTGTATGTACAATATATTTCTATCCCGTCTTTTCACAACAAAAGCAAAGACATCATTAAGCATTGGAACGGCTTTGAAGATGTAATTGCTCGGTTCAGGTTACTTTTCGACACAGTGACAACTAATTAGCTGGGCAGCTTTTGCAGGACAGCCAGGGGTTCAGTTTTTATAGAAAAGATGGCTGATGTGAGCAGGTTCATTCAAATATCTGTCATTGTCGAAGCTAAGTGACCACACGGAGATGTCCTCCATTAAATGATCAATAATGGGACTGGGACTATTCAGCAGTATTAGTGTCAGTATCTGATCTGCAGGATCACAGTTACCCAAGGGTGCAGTTCAGAAAGAGCGCAGATATTTGGGGAGCTATGTGAAGCACGACAAGAACTTGTTTTAGGGAAAAGATGGTAGTAATTGCAAAGTAATTATAGATGCCATTTTGGGCAGAGCATCCACAAAGACAGCAATATTGGCATAAGGATCCATTGCTAGGCAACGGATATGGTAATGCTGTGTGCAGCATCCAATTACATTAGCTCAGTGTGGAAGTGGCTTGATGATTGTCTGACTAATAATGCTGTGGTGGTGGAGGGAAGAGAACAGTGAGCAGGGGATGGCTGAGAAGAAGAAATGGTTACACAGGGATTAAGTTAACATTTGGATGGAGTGAGGCGTTCATAAAAGCCTTTTTGGTAATCAGGACACTAGGCATTCTCCCAGCGAGGAATGATATTGCAAACATTTTGTCTAAAAGTAATGGAAACATTAATAACATCTACATTATTATTAAATAATAATAATAATGTTTTACTCCTTGATTCTGGACTGTAGGTAAACGTGCGTTTACATAATTGTTTTCTGGTCCTTTCCTCCAACAGTGCAAAGGGAGCTCATACATGTCAGGCAGCCTGACTCATTGCCGCAAAACTCAACTTTAAAGGTGACACAAGAAAAATCACTTTTTCAGTGTTTTTGCACATAAATGTGTGTATCTGTGGAGCCTGCCGGCCCACAAACTGTGAAAAAGACCACCCTGTTGTTTTTTTGTGAGCTGGCTAAACCCTACAGTCTGGCTCTGAACAACTGGTTCAGATTTCTCTCCCACTCTGATGTCACAGTTGCACTCTTTTGGGGGTAACCACGCCTGCGATCTGAAAATCTCCACTTCTCTGGTGAAGGGGCGTGACATTTCCTACACATTTTGAAATCGGTTGACCAATCACAACAGACTGGGCCAGCTGTCCAATCAGAGCAGACTGAGGTTTATCGAGAGGGGGGCCTAAAATAAATCTCAGCACTTAAGACAGAGGGTGAAAAGAGGAGCTGCGGGAATGGGCAGTATGAGAACACTGATGCCTTTTCTGAACATTAGAGTGTGTAAAACTTTTCAAGTGGTCACCCAAATTAAAAGTATAAACCTGAATATGAGCATAATGGGTATAATGGGTAATGGGCCAGTGTTTTTTGGAAAGTTTCCCCATCCTCACAAATCTAAACACTTGGGTGAGGAATTAGAATGCTCAGTTTACCGTGGAGGGAAAAAGCTGGGAAAGGTTGGATAGAAGGCCAAAACAAAATTAATTGGGCCTTTTTTTCAAATATCTAAACAACTGTCTGTTCAGTGTACACATTCCAAAGTAGAGAAGATCATTTTCCAGTGCTAAAGCCTCGGCATCTGCAGCCACAAGTAGCCTACGTCTTCATTAATACTTCAGTTGTGTTCGCCTCTTTTCCTTACATTCTAATTTCCCCATTTTGTCGAGATTTGGAGTGAGCTCACAGGGGTGTTAGGAGCGCCTGGTGTGATGCGCCAGCCCTTTGAGGTGTGGTTCTTTTGTAACATCTCCGCCTCCAGGAAAGTTGGCGCAGTGTCAAACGGGCAAAAGCGACACTGTGTTTATTTTGGTGAGCACGGGTGTTTTTGCAGATAAATGAATAACGGGAATAAATGAGGCAGAGCATTTTCTCTCTGTGACCGCAGCACTGTGACTGTAGCCTGCAGTTATACCATCTCCCCATGTCCTTTCCCAAAATAAGTTCCCTTTCCTTAAAGAAAGAAAATACCATGGACTTGTACAAAGGGAAGTTGTAAATATTGTTATAAATAATTTGTGTAATTTACGACAACCTATACTGAGATATTCTTGAAAAAAGAGAGTGGTTTATGATATTTTGTCAGTGACACCATGCCTGCATGCTGACTTTTTATTAAAAAATGTGTTTCTAGACAGGCCAACAGATTGACTCTGATTATCATGGTTGGTTGGTCGGGCTCTCAGTCCTCCATCCAGACACAAATGCGTCAACAACTATTGGATTCATTAAATTCTGTAAATTCATGGAGCCTACAGGATGAAGCCCACTGACTTCAATGATCCCCTGGTGTTTTTCCTCTGATGGCAGCATGACATTGACATTTTTGGTATTTTTTGTGAAATATATTAAGTGGATTGCCATGAAAATTGACACCGATATTCTCTGATACCCACAAGTAGGTTTAAAATAGCCGGTCAAATATCTCGACATCTAGAACATTTACTGTGCTCCAGGTTTGGCACAGACAAACATGATTGCCAGAGAATTACTCATTCATAGATCTTGGCACACTGAAAGATTAAATTAAGGTAAATAATATATCTATATTTTAAACAGGAGCATTTACTGTATCTCCGGTCACTGCTATACTTAACTCAGTACTCACCAGTAGCCTCAAAGTCTTGTTATGGCACTGTTTGTCTTTACTATGGCCGACCTAATATTTGATGAATGAAACAGTGTAAGTAGTTAATGTTCCTGGTTGGATTTCAGCCTTTGATGGTGTGGTCACATGGATTCTCTGTGTGGAATACCAAGAAACACCAGCACATGCCATTTTTTCTTTTTCTTTTCATGTACTGTGCCTGTCATCTACAATACATTGTACTCGGTGCTAATACAATTCATGTCGCTGTTGATGTTGGCATACTCTTGATGTTGCATGTAACACACACACACACACACACACGCACACACACGCACGCACACACACACACACACACACACACACAGTTTTCCTATTCTTGTTACGGTGGTTTCATAAGCAGGTTCTGTTTACATGTCAACATGTGAAGAAACTGAGCAAAATAGAATAGAAGGTTTGTGTGTTTGAGAGGGTTTGGCCATAATCCTCCCCATATACTGCACCTACATTGTTTGTTCCCTGTAATGGTTTTAGGAGATTATTTCTTCCGGGAATAGCATTGCTCTGTTCTCTGATGTTGTGTTTTGCCATGTTTGCGAATGAGTCGTTCTGATAGATCAGTGTGGAAGTCACTCAGTGTGGAGTAGGGCTATCTATCGGCTCAGAGACAGATTTATTGTGCAGAGCTTTCCACTCTGTTCCTGGCCTGGATACTGCTGTGTGTGTGTGTGTGTGTGTGTGTGTGTGTGTGTGTGTGTGTGTGTGTGTGTGTGTGTGTGTGTGTGTGTGTGTGTGTGTGTGTGTGTGTGTGTGTGTGTGTGTGTGTGTGTGTGTGTGTGTGTGTGTGTGTGTGTGTGTGTGTGTGTGTGTGTGTGTGTGTGTGTGTGTGTGTGTGTGTGTGTGTGTGCGCGCGCGCGCGTGCGTGCGTGCGTTATTGATGTTCCTGTACGTGTTAATGTGAGTATCAGTTGCATGTATGAGCTTACATCATTGTGTAAGCAGTAGTATGCACTATTGCAGCTTTGTGTTTGTGTGTGTGGTTGTGGTATTGACTGTGTATGACTGTTCATATAAACCAGTGAGGTTGCCATGACAGTGATGGACAGCATTCCTTCTTTATTAAAAGTGCTATGACAAAAGGGGAAAGGGGAAAATAAATCACTGAAAGAGAAAAAGCATGTTTGAGGAGAATCTCTCAACCCCAGCAGACATTTTAACTGAAAACGTCATATTTCACTGCAGTAACGAGTGGAGTGCATGCGACGCCGACTGTTGTTCCTTTTATTCTGCTCCTTCTTTCGACACTACAGTAAATCGTCTCTGTGGGCTTTGGGCAAGTTTAGAAAAGCTCGTTTCACAGTCCACTGGTTCCTTGCTAGCGGAGGGACAGGGCCACATATCAGTGGAGGTGGCCAGTGGAGATTTGGCTCCAGCCCGCTCACTTCCCTTATGTCCCACACCTTTGAGAGGGGACACTCTGACATTGTGCACGTTGCTATCAATTTTGAGAAACCTACAAAAGCTTCTGAGGGAAAAGTTGAAAAAAAATATAATCAATAATAATGTTCAATAATACACGTATTATAGATGCCTTAATTTAATACTGCTGTCACTGCTGTAATGGCCTCTCTAACTGGACCCGTGACTCTTCCAGAATGATACTGTAATTAAGATCATATTGGATAGTAACCATCTTGTCATTGGTTGTCTTCATGTTGTAACTCTTTAAAGTTTTTACTCATTACCCTTAAAGGTCTAGTCTGTAGGATTTAGGGAAATATAGACAGAAAATTAATATAGTATTAAGAATCACAATTTAATGAGTGTATCATCACCTGAAACTTGGACTTCTGTGTTTTTGTTATCTGAGAATGATGGCTCTACATCTACATGGAGAGCGAGTCCTCTTCCATGGAGTCCGTTACACTGCCAGGTTTTTAAGCCCATTCACACAAACCACCCGCTGGCCTCTAGGGAGGGCTTTTCGCAATTTTGCGTTGCCCAAAGGTCACTGTACGATGTCCTTCGCGCTTGGAAGGGCTTGGTAAGGCTGGGGGTGTTAATTTGGTTGCAGTATGCAACTCCACTGCTAGGTGCTATTAAATCCTTCACTCTGAATCTGTAGGCCTCGCACGGACTGTTGTCCAGTTATTTCTCCCTCTCTCTTTATTCCTTGTGAGCTTTTGGAGCCTGAGGTCTTCAGGCTAACACCTCCGAGCTATTCCCGCGTCATTGTGAAAGGTTAAAGGTGAGCGAGCTTTTGCTTCCTTTGCTCCGCAGCTGGGGGATGACCTTCCTGGACACCCCAGCCTCACCCAATCAGTATCATATTTTAACTCCTAACATCAAACATAGTTTCATGTGGAGGTCTGTATAGGGACCTGGTACAAGGGACCTGCAGGCAATATTTTTTTTTTTTCTTCCCGAGGCTGCAGGGGGACTTCTGGCTGTCATGCTGTTATACAAGGTTATGGTGCATTCTCCTGTTTGTATGCTGCACCTCAACACACTCACGAAATACATTCCATGTATCCCTGTTGCCTATCTTATACATTCTGTTGAGCTCGAAAACATTTCTTCCGTCTCAGACATTTGGCCCCTTACTGCATTTTGTTATTTAGTTGTGACATATAAATTTTTATTTGTCCTCAGAAGTACTTTGCAACAGTTTTGCAAAGTGGTGTCGAAATAATATTTTTTCGCCGACATTATACTCAGTCACCAGACTGTGAAAGGTTGTTCTCAAGTGCCACTTGAAGAGTAGAAAAGCATGGTAGCATTGTCTGTGTATTCATCCAAGCTTTTAAATAGCTGAACAATATCTAAAGCATGCTGGAAGCCTGTCTGACAAGTCTAACAGTTTTCTGGGAAAGGACATTACTGACTATAATTCCAACTGCTGGAGCAGGTCAAACCTCCAGGACTGTCCCTAACAACTATTGATTAATCCGTCAACTATTTTACAGATTAGTTGATTAATCTAAATGTGAACTCTTCCTTCAAAAAAAAATTGAAAAAAATGAACGTAAGTCACTTAAGCATAAGTCCAGATTCCAGGCTAAGCATTTTATACGAACAATTATTTAGTAGAAATTCTAAGGTAGCAGGTACACAACCTTATACTGTAGCTTTATGATTGTATTCAGTAGCTACAGAAAGAGAACTTTCCCATAATAGTGGTGGTTTTAACGATGCTGGCAGCCCATCGTCCAGACTGGTGGCCGCGTGCTTTCTCCTCAGGTGTCCAAGTGTAGCACATGTCCTGTTGTGGTATGCCAGAGAAAATTTGCGCAGCGTACAAACCACCCATTTGTTTTGTGATAATTTGAAGTGCTCCCATGCCTATGACTTTGGAAATTCTTATATTGGACCGAGTCTGACTCTGCTGCATGTAGCGCTAACGGGAGCCAAATATGACTGATGATATGACGCAGCAACTGTTTAGTAATATTGAAGAAAATATTTTGTTTAATAGAAAGTTTTGGCAAAAAGATTATTTTAAAATATGCGTTTGTTTGAAATATTGACGTCAAAATCTTTTGGGTATCGAGTGGTGTGATCACCTGAAGTACTTTTTAAGGATTTAGCTTGGCTTGTTTGGATTAACAGAGGACTAGAGTCTGTCTGTGAATGCATGTTCGTCCTGTAGCAGTTTTTTAGTTTACTTTTCCCTAGCATTGAAACAGGCAGCATCATATCAATAGATTGGACTTGAAGGTCTGCATATTTTCCACACCAACCTTATTGCCTTGCGCCTCTCTGCTCCCTCGTCGCTGTGAGTGCGTCGAGCCCCAATGTCTGTTGGAGGCGAAGTATCTGTTTCACTTGTGACGGCTGTGACATTTCCTTCAGAATGCCAAAGGCCCTCTCGCCGCCCAACTGAGGCATGGATCAGTCCGAGGGTTAGAGACGGAGGGAGCAAATCGATGCCAACAGACAAACACAGAGGAGTTGACTGATAGGCTGCAGGATGGCTTATGGCAGGACTGTGGACAACTATACACGAGACACACGAACGCGGAGAAAAAAAATACAAGTGCAAGCGCGAATATTTTGTGATTTCATCCTTCTCCCTTTGCCGTGTGATGGTCAGACTCATTCGAACGCCACTTACACACAAGGGCTTAAGTACACACACAAAGTGGACATTTGTCCCCTAACCCCCCACAAACAGAGCAATGAGATCAGTCGGCACGGCAGCCTTCCTTGAGCCCATCTCCCCAGCAACCCCGAGGGGATAGAGCCCGCAACTGTGTGTCTGCACGTGTGAGCGTTTGTGCATTTGCGTGCGTGTCTCTCTGACAGCCAACGGGGGACAGGAGTCACAGCCTGTTTGCTGAGTAACAGGCTAACAAATAACCTGCTCAGGGGCATTAGAGGAGATGAGATGAAGAAAAGAGAGTTTCAGCTCTGTCTCTTTCCCGTTTCTCTTTTTTCTTTCACTTCATCACTATGTCTCTCTTTTCCTTATTTCTGTTGCTTTCTTTGTCCTCTGTGCAAAAAAAAATTCACTTCATGTTGTCCTACCACCGAATGCACACGACCCTAACGGCTTGGGGAGGGGTGATGATGAGTGAAGTGACAGTGCACATGCACAATCACACACAGCATATCGGACGTTAATGCTGCAGCCATGGTGCTGGCTGTCAGATCTACTCTGCACTTCAGCCTGGATAGACCACGGCTACTGCTGCTGCAAGGGCTTTTACAGGTACAAGGATGGGGGTGTAATGTTGCTGCTGCTGCTGCTGCTTTTACCAATGTAGTTACCCTCAGATTTCTTTTTATAGAATTTGGAAACAGTGAACAGTGACCTGATAAGTGTGTGAGAGAGGAGTACGTAGAAGGGAAATCAAGGAGTGTGGGGAGGTTAAAAAGTTTTTTTTTAATATTGTATTGTCTTTCTAAATCTACCTCATCAGTTATTTCCTCCTGAAAATTATCCAAAATTAACACCCGCCAAGTCAGTCTTCAAATGCAACCTCCGAACAATGATGTCCCTCAATTAAAACACTGCTACTGTGTGAAGACCCATCCCCACTTCTCACTTATCCCCTCTGATCGGCTCTCTGAGACCGAAACTTTTTGGTCGAAGCCCATCCAACCATCTGACCATAACTGTAACCAAACAACAAACAATAGCCAATCAGAGGCAGAGAGCGCCGGGTCATCTCAGAATGTTGGATACTATCACTTGCTGCTGCTGGCTTCCATCAGGCTAATCAAAAGCAATATGGTAAAATGAGGCCAAAATGAGCACTGGCACCTTCATAAAAGCTCACCGGCTCTTTTAATAAGCTGCTATTTAGAAGCTCAAAAACACAGTCTGGCAGAATAATATGACTACTCATTTTAGTGAACACCAATGAGGCTCGCGGTTTCAACAGTGCAGAAGACAGTGTGTGTGTGTGTGTGAGCACTGGGGCTACCTGGTTACCATAGTAACTTCAGCAAAAGTAAGAACAAGAGTTTACTGGCGGTGCTTTCCATCACTCGAAACCACTTGGGGAGTAGAGGAATGAAGTTAAATTAAGTCACATTGGCAATGGTAAACTACTCCATATTGCCTCTTTGATAATCTGTTTCCTTACCTCATCAGGATGGATGATGTAAATCGCAGGAGCTGAGTGCCTGTCGACGGAGCATATTTGAAGATATAGGCCCGGTTTTCACCTGTGCTGTCAAATCTTACTGATGCAAATTTTGTATACGAGTCTATCTGTCAGATTCCACTGCTGAATTCTGGCACAGAAATTCTGGCGGTGACTCTCCTCAGCTTTCTGAGCTCATGAGTCACAACGCTCTTCATCCGCGGCAATGATGCTACTGTCCCGGGCTACAGAGCGCCGTAGATAAGGGGGGTCAGTGTTTGCATGGAGACAAAGATAGGAGGAAAGTGATAGTGAGACAAAGCAAGCATAGATAGTAGGGGCTCTCGCCTGCTGCTGTCTATTCTCCTCAATGTCAGAGTTCTCCTACTCCGCCGAGGCTTAGCACCCGCCTAGCATCACCCTATCTGTTTATACAGAGGCTAATAGGAAGCCTGGTCTTTATCCCCACACTGCGGCTCAACATAATGGAATAGAGAGACATAATGCTGCTCCAGTCAAACAGTCAGCAGAGGCCTTTAAATTGCTTCCAATCCCCTTAACAAATCTGATGGAGAGGCTATGAATAACTCAAGGACCGCTCATCTCCCCACGCTTCTCTACTCTTGTCCTGCCTTCTCTCCTCTTCTCTTCTCTTCTCTTAAGCAGTCTAAACCTTAGTATTAACTTGGATTAACTCACTTTTTTAATTAGGGAGTGCGATAGACAAATCTATTGCGTGTCCAGCTCGCATTCCACTCTAATGATACCAAACAGACATCGCATGCTTGCAGCAATAATTTTTAATTTTATTTCCCCCCCCCCCGACTGGATAGGGAGGCCATAGAGTTGACTCCTGTCCCATGAGGTGAGGTGACTGAAAAAGGGTTGACTCTTGACGGAGAGCACCCCGACGAGTATATTTCCCCCCTTTATTTCTTCAGGAATCTCCGTCTCTCTGTCATGTCTCTCCCGTGTGCTCACCCCAAGTTATCTCCCAAGAATTGTTTGAAATGGACTTTAGTCGCACACGGTACAAGGAGAAAAATGTAATTTACCCCTGTGCAACTGGTGCTGGTAGAATGTTAAAACCTCAAAGCAAATGAGCAGCTTGTTGCACCATTTATGTGTGGGTTCAAACGCGGCTTAGTTCGAACGTGCAGCGGGAGTTTGACCGTCATTTAGTTAAAAGCGGGTTTCACCATCTAGACTGAAGGTGAAATGTTCCCTCATCAGCTGTTGTCATGATGAGGCTTCTGAAAGTGTCTCTTAATTTAGGCTACAACAATAGCCCACTGTCAGAAAACATTGCTCACAATTAACGTCAGAAAGGATTGATAACTTATCTATGAATTGTAAATGAGGTGATATTTGATGACACATCAGAGCAGTATGTTGCCATTTGAAAGAAACAACCTTCCAGGTTCAAGCTCCTGTGTCCCAGTAGAAACAGCACAGAGACGCTGTGCTGCAGTTTCCCATGTTGTGCTATTTGTTTAAACATACTTGAGCTGTGGCATCTGTTGCTCTTCACACCCTGTTATTAGCAACAGTCACACTTGCAATTATTGTCTTAGTGTGAAAGGACTGGCTGATTGAAGATGATTGTCTGGATCGCGCTCCGATGACAAAGTAATTCACATGCAGATGCACACAGAAATATTTCAATAATGTGCTGAAATCAGTCGTACAGTGTGTGGGGGTTCGAGGCTGCTCCTCGTTCACGTGGGTGTGACTGTGTGCCTTTTCTGAAGTGTCATTGTTGGGGAACAGGCAATTTAACAAAAGCGAGAAATCTGAGAGAGAGACTGTGTCCGAACGGAGCAACGCAAAAGAAATAATCAAGTGATTATAGATTGCCTCTCTTGCAATTAAAGGTTTAGCATGCTTCGGCTTTGTAGTGTTTTGTTTTGTAAGCCCGTGTTGTGTATTCAGATGCACCTTGAAAACGGGATGGCCCTAGCATCTGGTATCAGTCGCTTTCTTTCTCTCGGTCTCCCTTTTGCGTGTCGTCCCCCCCCCCCCCCGATGCCTGGTGTAGCTGCTGCTCCAGCCTTCACAGTTAGCATGTCTTTAATTATCCGGCGACATGACATACCACTTAGAGCTCTGAATCCCTGTTGCTGTTATGCAACCCCACCCTCCCACACACAAACACATTTAAATACCTCAATTATGGATGCATCTTTCCCTAATGGTGGAGTATGACAGCGCTATTTGCTTATGCTTTTAATGTGTGCATGCACTTGCAATGCAGGGGGCCCGAGTGGCGATGTCGCAGGATCGTTTTAGGTTTAGGTTTGTCTGTAGAGTACTAGTTGTTAACTTAAAGGTGATGAATAGAATCGATGTGTGACAGAGCAGCTAGAACAAATGCAATAGCTGCACAAAAGTAGCACACGCTGGAGATATAGACGTCCACCAGTTCTGTATTCTCAGGCTCACACGCGTGTTTTTAAAATCTTCTGCAATTCTGTGGAATTACACTAAGCAGCAACATAAACATCACCAAGTGACTGTGGAAAGCAGTTACCTCCAATTATACAACGTTGTAAATAAAAAGCTCAACTGCAAGTTAGAGAGCAAATAGACTCAGGACACAGTGTTGACAGGTTTTCTAATGTATATGCACAGATTAGAGCAACCCAGAGATACATGTATAGGGAGGAGTCCAAATCCTTTTAGCCAACCAGTCATTAGCTTGGCAATCCCAGCTGACACTGGGGGAAAGCCAGGTTACACCAGTCATAACTACCACAGCTTTTTCAAGCCCCTAAAATGGAGAACTTTGGAAACAGTTCTGGCTCAGTTTTGGTTGAACGCAGTCACCTGCCTTGGCGTCCATATTTGGTCCGCCATGACTCGACTTAACGGTGAATGCAAAGTATTGCTAACACTTCCGGGCAGTAACAGTTCCACTGCGTTGTCGGTCCAATAAGTGAAATCCCTTCTCCTTCTATTCAATGATGAATTGAACAAAGCAAATGGACAATCGGCTCCCTACCAGCATGTGCATCAATGGTCATGCGATATGCATTTTAAGATGTGTTGGTATGGATGGAGAGTACTTCATTTAGAGTTGCCTATCAAACCAACCCGAATGCCTTTGGACGTTGGGAGGAAGTAACCGGAGGAAACCCACCCAGGCGCAAGGACATGCAGACTGCACAAAGAAAGATACCAGCTGAACTGGGAATCAAACCCAGAACACTCGTGCTGTGAGCTGCAAATCACTGCACTTAGGTTGCCAAAGAAATCAAGCTGCAATTGGGCAGCTGTTGCTGAAAAAAATTGTAGCAGCTGTCTGGAAGCAGCTTTTTTGTCATGATGGCAGTGTGGATCGAGCCCTTAAATTATGCAAATTTAATGATTTTAAAAGAATATATTTTGGAAGAAATAATCACGCCTCGTGAAGCCTTAGATTTTAGGCCACTTTCTTGGCAGTCTGCAACATTACAGCTTCGTTTCCTGATCGTCTTTTTCTACAGAGCCATGGCTTTATGGGATTAGCTGGCTTTGATTGTCATGTTGGTCGGCGGCAATCGTACAGGTCTAACGGGATTACTTGTGGCTTGTTATGTTACCAGGATAGCCACGGTGCCTGCTTGATGTTTCCGTGTGACCTCACAGTCACCTTATGACACAAGTCTTCTCTGTGTTACCTTCACTTCTGCAGTCTTCCTGACTTGCTGGCCGTTCTGTCATCGTCTAACATTGCTGTCGTTTTGTTGCAGGAATGGGAAAGTGGTGATCGATGTAGCTTTCTGTTTCAGCAGGGGGATTGTGAGTGTGCATAGAGTAGGAGTATAAAATCCACTTTTGGAATGGATGACCTGGGTTCGTCTTACAGTCCAGTTATTTTTTTCCCCTTCTGTAACATACAGTTACTTCAGTGATACCTTCGCACCTCTCCAGATGTATTAATAAGACCTTGCCTGCAGTAGTTGGCTGAAAGTCTTAAAAGGTTACTCCAGCAATTTAGCATTGTACTATAACACTGTCAGAATCATGTTTGTTGAAAAAAAAAAAAGAAAACAGTGAAATCGATATTGTGTTTTTTTTCCAAGTATTCTCATCCCTTTCAAAACCCTTCACCTACATCACCCACAATGCAGCTTGACCTCAAGATGGTTCAGTCGGATGTTTAGCTGTGTCGTGCTAGTCGCAGCTAATGTAACCTTGAACTTTGAGCAAAGATGAGGAGCAGTGTCTGACTCCAGATCCCCAGATTGTTTTGTTTTTTTCCTTTTCACACTTGTAATCTCCAACCATAACCGACCCGGCAACGCTTGAGACAGTGTGTCAGGCTTCACACAGCTCCCTCTGGGGCCGCAGAAAAGCTTCACACACTTCCACATATGCAGTAGCACTCTCTAAGACCTGTAAACAGACTTTGTGTCAAATCACTGGAGTTTCCCTTTAATTGGGGCCATGCCCGACTGCTGTGCAGGCGGGCTGTTCATCCAATCCCACAGCGGCACTCCCCCAAAGACTTTTTGCTTTGTAGACACCTGACAAGTTTCCTTCAGTTGCCAAGTCTTTCGGCAACGGTCAAAGCCACTCACTTAACTTAGGCCTGTCACGATAATTACATTATCAACTTATCGTACGATACATGAATATGAAGTCAATCATTTTTATTGACCTCAATAACAGCTATTGTGTCCACATGCGTGTTTGTTGACATGACATCTGTTTCTCGTCGTAATCAATTACTTTATTGGTCTATAAAATGTCAGAAAATATGGATTTCATTGCATTTTTCTAAAAGGCACCATGTCTTCAAATAGCTGTTATCAGGTTTAAACTTTTGATAACATTTCTATTCAGCAGTAACACAAATCGTGTAGGACTTGAACGTGCAACGACCAATAGACCTAAACTGCGAGCTCACATGATTCAGTATCAAAAAATGGTCTTTAAATGACGAAAATATCGTTATCGCAATAATTTCTGGGACAATATATCGTGCAACAAAATTTAGTTATTGTGACAGGCCTAACTTAACTAACTGAATAAATATTTGTAACAAGTTGAAATAATTGACTGCGATAATATCATAACCTAAGGTATCAGTAAATTGTCCTGGAGATACAAACATCCAACAAAAGATAGTTTAATATTCATCCATGTTTATTTTTGGGATGGCTGAATGTGTCTATAAGAACTGGAAAGATTAATGGTATATATATATTAGTGTACTAGTGTGCTCTGTGAGGTGAGTACACTTATTAGAAAGTAAAATTAAAGCATGGCCATAAAAATAAACTGCTTAATTACACAAATGACTTTCACTTAGTATCCATTTGTTTCTGTTCCTCTCTGCTCTGGGTGTTGCACTTTATAAGATCGCTTTTAACTTGACAGGGGCCCTAAAAGGCCCGTGGCGGCCCAGTTAAAGTCCCCGAAACAGTAAAACTGCATTTAATTGAGTGTTGGTGGCAATAGTTAGGTTTATATTGCTAGCTAGCTCTTTATGAGACTGTGTAGAATACTTCCTTTGAGGAACCTTGAGGAAAGGAGGGGAGCGTGGACAAGGACAGTGCACTTGAGAGACTAACGCCAGAAGAATCATGTTTAAACTACCTTATTGCTTAGTTTACCAAATGGATCTTGGCTTTTCTGTGCATTTTCCCCTTGACACTTGAAAATACACCCCGTCTCAGAGATCAGGTTGAAGTTTAATATGATGCTAAAGGGCACTTTCCACTTTGATATCATCAGTTTAAAACCTCAGTGTGATGCCTAAAAAAAAGAAAAGAAATTAGTTGAGGAAAGAGTTTGTCAGAAGGCGAACTTGGGTAAAAAGTAGAAGTTGAGGCAAGTGGTGAGACGAGGAGCGAAGAGAGGAAGTTCCCCCCCAGCGAGAATGTTAAGTGTTTACAAGATGAAGATCTCCGTGCGTCTCTTCCGTCTGCCCCATGCCTCTCTCACTGACACTCCGCCATCACTCCTAATCAGCCAATCACGACTGGATTCTGTCTATGAGGCCTGATTGGCTGATTACCCGAGCTCATCAACACGCCACCCGGTGCAGCTCCAAACACACGCAGCAACACATATATACACAGTGTGCAAATTACATCAGTGTGTGTGTGTGTGTGCGCGCACACACATTTGCATAATCTATGCGTGCATTTGTTACCTTCTTTGCATCTGTTAAACGTCTGTGTGGGCGACATGTCTGCAAGTCCACAAAGTTTCAAAGATTAAAAGTTCAAAACTTCATCTTAAAAGTGGTTTGACTTTGTATTTGAGTGTGGGGGGTGGGGTAGTGGGTTGCTGTAGTGATGGGGGTTGTAAGAAAATGAGAAAATGTCGTCCTTCTTCAATATTGCTCAGCAGCAGTAGTTGGGTGTAGTAACATGAAGATTTTACAGGATTTCCTCGGTAGCATGTATCATTACACACACTGATATTATTTATTCTTATTCTAACGTTTCTCCCCCCCCCCATTTCAATCTCATTTGTATCTTCCCATGCAGAGCACGGCAACAAGTGGAGTATATAGTAGGGCCCTTAAGGCAGATCAATGCCAATATTTATTTCATGTCCAATTTCTCGGGCAGAACCGCAGTCCAGAGAACACGGTGATGAAACGTAAACGTTCTCTCACAGAGGCCCACAGAAACCACATTAGATGTGCAGCCCGCAGCCTTGACTTCAAGAGCAAGGAATATGAGCACAAGCGCAGGTTGCGGGATTCGGTGAGCTACAGGCATTACCAGGGGGCAAAGCCTCCAGAAAGCCAAGTGAAACACTGTTGCTCTCCGTGGGATATCCCCCAACTCTGCTTTTCCCCGCTCTTCACCTCTTTTTCTTCTACTGCCTTAAGAAGTCACTTCATCTTTATTGCCTTCAGGAATCCCACCTTTACTCCATATTGAACAATCACCACCTGTCAGTTCCAGAGTTACAGTGAAGGCTCAGAATATATGAATCAAAGTCTTGCCTGTCTGTCACTATCCTAGGTTTGAAATGTTTGAAGTTTCCACCGTTATGTTTTCTTCTTTCTTTCTTTTTTTCGACCTAAGCTAAGCCATACGAGTGTAATGCATGATGTAGTCTGGACTGGTTATTATAATGGCAGTTCTCGCCTCATCTTATTATCAGCGATACTGATTGCCAAATATTTTGTCAACCATTAAATCACAATTTTTTAATCAAAACCATTTTTTGACATCATTAAGAATACAGGAGCTCTTAAGCTAATCGTCAGCATTGCTTCATGAGAGCTGAATTATCCCTGCTCTGTGTTGGATTATAATTGCCAAATGAATCAATGTATCACTTAATGAATTGTCTCTCTGTCGTCCCTGTCACAGATTTATTCCTGACAACTGAGGGCCCGGCATTCGAGACCTGGCTGAGCAAGGTAAGACTCCATCCTGGACTTGACTCATTGAGTTACTTCACCAGTCACTTCATATTCTCTCTCTCTCTGTAGTAACATGTCACATTCCTATGGAACGGTTATAATTATGAAATAAATATAGCTACAACTGTTACTTTCATAAGGACTGGGATAAAACAAAAGTTTAGCAGTAGTAACCACACCGGTGATGTTTGGGAGGTTGAAACCGTGATGTCACCCATTGGTTTGAGAACTGCTGTTTTGAAGCCTTGAGTTAAGCATTTTGACCAGCGCCTTCTTTTTTTTGGGAACCAGACGTAGGAGTGCTTGTCCATGGCGACCTCCCACAACCTGCTGTCAGTCACGGTGTATCCACGCTCCACTGTGCTTTATCGTCTACTTGACTCGAAATGAGACCACACTTTACAAATGAAGATCATGCTATAGTGGAGAAAGTTCTAAACTTGCGATTGAGGCCATAAACTCGTGAGGAAAATGTTTACTGTCGTTATAAATCAAGTGAGGAGTAGAGTTAATTTCTCATAGACTTCTATTAAAAACTGACATCTGTTTGAAACCAGTGGAGTCGCCCTCAGCTGGTGATTCCAGAGAATACAGGCCTCAGGCACTTCCGCTTGGCTTTGTTTTCTGGACCCAGTGACTTCCTCTGTTTTTAATATACAGTTTATGGTTGAAACCAGCAAGTATTTGATAATCATGAACATAACCATAATGACGTAAACACCAACTTTTATATTCTTATATTTTTAATAAACTACTTACTTACAAATCATTTTAGCAGAGGGTGTAAATATATGTTTAAACATCTTTCTGTATCATCCATAGAGACAATTACAACAGATCAACTTTTCCGTAGGGTCACAAACATTTGGGTCAACTTATTTTGAAGAGCTACTTCTGCCTCATTGTGAGGAGCAGCTCTACTCCATGACACTGTACTCCTTGTCTATAATTTGCTGTTTTCAGACATGAACTCTGAAAAAATTATAGTCCAAGACATTTTTCGGAGTTTGCCGTTCACAAGTGAAGAACACAGCAGTAGATTGTTCGGGTCACAACGGCAGGAATATATCCAGAACATTCAGGTGAGGGGTGGCGCCTTGGTGGCGCTCCCACTCGCTCATCATGATCTTGCAGAGATTTTCCTGCTGTATTCCCACATGGGCTCACGCCGACATTTTCTGAAAATGTTTACCTGGGGGCTGGCAGAAAAAGTTCTGAAAGATTTCCTGAGCCAACCTATTGCAAACATATGCATCCTCGCGTACAACTCCTCCGGAAAAAGTTCAGGGAAATGTCCAGGACCTCAGTGCGTGTCTGAAAGCAGCTTCCGTTAGTCAGGTACTGCGAGTCTTATGTGAGTGTTTGTTGCTTGTAGCAGACTAATGACAATTATTTTAAAGTAACACAACATTTCTTTACTGTTAAGGTTTATATTTACAGTCCTCTGCTCTCAGCCTTCTGGTTGTCTTTAACTATGGCCCCACAATCAGAAGGTTATGTGTTGCCACTGAGGGTCTTCACAAAGTGATCAGAGAGCGATGACCCACCCACCATCGCTGTATTCAATTTCTTTAATGCAGCAAACCGATCTGCAAAGCATTGGTGGGCTTGGGGCAGCAGCGCTGTTTGGCACTGCTGCAGGACTAGTTAATATTCTGGTAGAGCAGAGAGTGGAGACCGTGGCTCAGGGTTTTTTCGAAGGGGCCTATTTGAAATTCAGCAGGTCGAGGCACCAGCCGAACAGTAGTCTATCTTATCACAGTGAGAGGGAACGGAAGAAAAAAGGGGGGGTAAGGAAGAGGAGGGAGAATGATGGAGATTGAAGGATTTGTCAGAGACAGAATATGTGTAAGGTGGAGAGAGACCGAGCAGGAGCAAACGCAGAGCAAATAAACTGCCGTGCTCAAAGACCAGTCTGATGCAGTGATGGTGAGGGGACGAAGCAAGAGAATATCCCGTGGAAAACATAGAGATGAATCCTGATCAGTCCAGTTGGTTGTCTGTCTATAAGTTTGAAGAATGGTCAACTGTCTGTCTGTCCTGTCAGTCAGTCCACCACATTGGTCCACACTGAAATACTGTGTCTCAACAGCTATGCGAACAATCACCATGAAATGCGTTACAATATTAATGCTACCCAGTCGATGAATCTAACCAACTTTGGGTCATTGCCTTGCTTTTGGGATCCAGTGTGATATATAAAGTTTGATAAATAATCCTAAAATTTGCTACAGCTAATTAAAATCCTCTGAGGATAGAATTCCTTTGGCTTTTCTTGTAGCCCTCTAACATTACCGTGTTTCATTTAAATATTGTATCATGACAAAAGAGGATGATTTGCTAAAAACATTTATCTCCTGATCTTTGATCTCGTGCCACCCTCAGCTCAAAAATTTCTGTTCATCCAATACATGTTTAAAAAGGCAACTCTGCCACTGTGCTTTAGCCGCTGTGGCTATAGACTGTTAGTCTTGTTTTGTAGTTTTTGACAGCAGCACAATGTTTTTGCTATTTTGCCATCAACCACTGAACTTGCTTGAAACAGAAAAAGGTGCATACGTACGAATCTGTTGTATGCGTAATTTGATTCAGATTTATGATCCATAACTGGATCAAAAACATCTCGTCTTTGGCTGCTTGTTGTTTCATCTGTAATCCTTGAAAAAGGGAAAATGTGGAATTGGCAGGTACAGTGGGTAAGAAAAAGTATGTGAACCCTTGGGAATTACTTGGTTTCCTGCGTTAAGTGGTCACAAAATGTCATCTGGTCTTCATCTAAGTCATTAGTATAGAGTGACATGATGTGCTGAAGTTAATAACTCAGAGACACGTGTGATTTTATCATGTCTTTATTGAACATACCCATCAAATATTCACAAAGTAAGTGAACCCTTGGGTTTAGTAGTGACCTCAGGCAAGCCCTTTCCGGTAGCCGCGGATCATACCTGCACAACGTTCAGGAGGAATTTTTGACCATTGCTTCGACAGAACTGCTTCATTATAGCTATGTTCTGAGATTTGAACGGCTCGCTTGAGGTCACCCGACATCATCTCTGTTGGATTGAAGTCTGGGCTCGGACTGGGCCACGCGGGAGCTCTTTGGCAAACTTCAGACACACAGCAATGTTTTTGGGTTTTTTTGGAGAGCAGTGGCTTTCTCTGTGGTGTTCTGCCTGTTCAATGTTTTGTGCATGGTTGACTCACGATAGAGATGTTAGCCAGTTCCAATGATTCCTTCAAGCCTTCAAGCTGTTACTCTAGGGTTCCTCTTTACCTCATTTCTGATTCTGCGCTGTGCCTTTGGTGTCATCTTGGCTGGGCGCCCACTTCTAGGGAGACTAGCCACAGCACCCAATTGTCCATTTATTGACGATTTGTCTGACTGATGGAAATCTAAAGTCTTTGAGGTTACTTTGTAAACCTTTCCAGCTTTATGCAAATCAGCCACCCTTGATTGTAGCTCTTCTGGGATCTCCTTTTTGTGCGAGGGCTTGGTTCACATCAGCAGAATGAATAGCAAGCTCAAAATGCTCAAGTGGGTTTCATAAGAAGCTTTAACCCACACCTCCAAATTTGTTTCATTGATCCGACTCCAGGTTTGCTAACTGCTGACTCCAGTCAGCTTTTGCCAAAGTCATTAGTTGAGGGGTTGAAATACCTCGGCCCAATCCCATATCACCCCTTGCCCCTACCCCTTGGTTTTGCGCGTTCATGTGTAGGGGTGTCTCAATTCCCTCTGGCATCGAGGGGGAGAGCTAAGGCGAATTTTCTCGCCACTGTAGATGATGCCTCAGTAAAAACAGGAAGTCATTCGACATCAAAGACTTTTTAAACATTTGTGTAAATATGATGTGTAAATATTTTAATAGTGGATCCGTCCGTTTGTCTCCCCGACTCAGTGTGAATAGAAGCGCTCTTTTGTTTTGCATGGTGTCATTCATTTATGATAATTGATTTATCACTTCATCTTTTATTAGTTCTCTGTGGGAAGGGGTCAGTGTCTCAGTCAGTGTGCCTTGTAATTGTGAGCAAGGCTCCAGCCACTAATTGACTGATAACGTTTCATTGTTTGGCGAAGCAGAGCTTCGAAATCCTGTTTGAACGGAGTGTGGAGCAAGGGATTTGGGAGCAAGACAAAGTGAACACACACACACACACACACACACACACACACACACACACACACACACACACACACTCTCGGTCACAGACGGAATGAGTTTTAACCTTGTCAGGAGAGAATCAGGTCCTCTGCAGTTTATCTGTAACACTCCATCTCTTCCTCTCCTTCAGTCCACCAAGAAGCCCGGCGCTTTCCTTTCATTTTCTGCACTTCACGTGACACGAGCACACTCGTATATGAAGACACAAACACACAGCGAGCCGCCCGTTGCCCGGCATCCTCAGAGCATTAGAACCCCCTGTTAATCCCACCGCGGTCTCCGGTTCAGTGCAGCCACATCTATCGGTCACAGGCCAGCACACTCCTTGTTCCTCAGCACTCCGTTTTTAATTACTTTTCTCTGTTTTCTGTCCCCATACGTCTCCCTCCATCTCTCCCCGCTCCTCTGTTTTCCTGCGATTACACAGGGGAAGGCAGTCACAGAAGGGGGTGGGGGGTTGGGGTAGGTAATAATGAACAACAAGCCAGAGAGATGAGTGAAGAGAGGTGTTTACCTCGGCGGGCGGGTATAGAGCCGAGGGGTTTTAAAGGTCAATTCTACAATTGCTGATATAATAATTGCGTTCATAAGTGAGTGATTTTTCTCGTTCACATGAGCAAACAGCAGTAGGCTGCATAAACAGACGTGTCTCTGTATTTGAGACTTTCATACAAAGAAACACACTTTCAGATCAGCCCACTTGCTTTTTTAGCATCCTGACTCGGAGAGAGGCAAACCGAAAATGTTCTTTACCCTTTTTAGGGAGGATTAAAATATAACTCTTGCCGAGTGTCCATTGAGATCCATTTACGTGGATGAACGTGCACTAAAACATCTTTGCTTCCTTGTGTACTCAAACAAAGTCATCTGTGGGGCCAGGATGTATTTTGTTATTCTCTCACAGGAAAGGAATGAAATGGCCACCTACAAAAAAAGCAAATTTCATGCTAATTTGACATAGTCATAACTATTTCAGAAGTTCCCCCTGGGCTTGAAAATATAATACGCACATAATGGAGCTTACATAGGCCTTACCTCATTTCGGGCAACAAAATATAGAAAAGATAATATTAGATAATATGAAATAATGCGTCTTTCTTTTCTGAATTCATTAAATTTGTGTCGCACACGGCTTGTACCTCTGCATGAGATGTGACAAACTTCTGCACTTTAGTATTCATTGCAAAAAAGTTGAGCCTTCTTCAACAGCAGATCACATATTTTGTTTGACAGGCTTTAGCGGGTCACAGCACCTTGTTTTACCATATTTTTCATTTGAAAAGAAGTTTATATTATTAAATATTGATACGCTGCATGTCTACAGTCTCACGCACACGGGCACTTTGAGTACATCCGGCCCTCAATCCCGTTGTTCCTGGCACAAAAACACATGCATCGCTGCACGATAGTTGACATAAACACACTTTCCCATCAGTATTTCCATTAATTCTGCATCGTTTTTTTGTTTGAGCATGTAATAACCTTCCAGTGGCCACAGGATAGAGTCCTCCTCCTGTAATCTTTTTTTTTGTTTCTTTGTGCTGTAAAATGTCTTTCACCGCCATAAATGTGCATGTGTCAGTCATTCAGTTGTTTGCGTGTGCGTGTGCGTGTGTGTGCGTGTGCGTGTGTGCGTGTGTAGCTGTTACATGTGTTGGGGGTGATATGAACAGAAAGGAAGAATAATAAGAAGACGTGTAATCCTTTCATCTTCACACATCAATCAGCTGTTTTCAAACATACACACACACACACACACACACACACACACACACACACACACACACAGTTTTTCAAAAGTGACATTTGCCACATTGCAATCAAGCAACCAGTCAATCAGACTAAGATCTCATCCTCACACATAAGACACTATTGCCACATCTGAGTGTGCGTTTGTGTGCGTGCGCGTATGCGTGTGTGTATTAGTGATTGAATGCTTTTGATCTAATTGACATTTCTTGAATCTCCCTGCTTTTGAAACAGACGGCGTCATAGCAATCATTTTCTTTTGAATTTGAAGTAGAAAGGCTTATTTTCTAAATTACACAAATTATATGAGGTCACTCCAAAGTATCACCATTTTGTGTGTGTGTATGTGTGCGTGTGCGCGTGTGCGCGTGTGTGCGTGCGTGCGCGCTCTGCATTAATTTCTTGGAAGGTTTGTTCTGCAATAGCTCTTTACAAATTGAAACTAATAAGGTTCAGCCAATGAACAAATGTATCCACCACAAGCATTGGCTTGATTTGACTGATGGACTTATTGGCCCGTTTAAATTAACAAAAGAAGTGCCCCGACATTTGTGCCTCATCAGCATTCAAAGCATCAGACTTGATGCCAATAACTGACCTGTATAAACACTTGATTGTGTACTGTAAATAATTGAAACAGAATGTAATATGGGGCTCAATTCACTGAAGGCTGGTCCCTGCACATTGTCCCAATCGGGATGAAACAACTTGCCCGCAGCTTTCTGTAGTAACCGCTCAGGTGACGTCATGTGACCAAGTCTTCAGTTTGAAGTTTATTAAACGCAGTGGTGTAATACAGCTTTGTAGAATCAGCACTTTTAAAAAACAAATAGACTGGCTGTTTAATACAGTTTAATGTTCTGTATTTGACAACATATCTTGTGGTGAATTGTTTTTTTCTGGAACAAATCCACTTAGTTTTTCAGCAACAGTCGGCAGTATTTGAGCAAAGTGTGATCAGCACACAGGCTGAAATTAAAAAGAGATGATCCATTCATTTACAGTTTCTATAAACACTGGTGACCTGTCCAGGGCAAACCGTGCCTCTCGCCCAAGGCTCCATCCCCCTCCATTATATCAATATCCATATCCATATTTATTTGTATTTGTCTCATTGTCTTTCTGTCAGTCCCCTCTCTCTTTCTTCTTTTTCTAAAAAACACATTAGATAGAGCGCATGTCAACATTTGTTTGTGTCTGTTTGTGTGTGGTTATTTCAAACAAAGTGCTTTGCTTACCCAGGAAGAAAATCTAAAACATGTCTTTTGCAAAAGTGTGTTTGTCCAGATTATAAGAACATTCAGGACATAATGTCTGGGGTCACGGATGACTAGTCAGAGGCCCCATTTCAGATGTCAAAATATTGATGCATTAACTGACCTGAAGAGAAGTTCGGGTTGTACCGTCATAAAACTACCAGACCATCACTTCACGGCAGCAATATTCATTAGTCGCCTTATCTAAAGTTCCCAGGGTAGGCTGCCATTAGGATGATCAAGTGGGCGCTCTGTACGACGGGTCTGTCTGGAGGAATAAGAATCATGACACCTCCAGAGGGCTAAACAACAATTTCTGGCATTTTCTGAACTTTCCTCTCAATGAATATCCCCGTCCACCTGCTTATTTATCGGGCCGGAACGGATTTGCTTACAGTGGTGATGAGGGAAAATCTGCCTGCTGTAAAATATAGCCATGGTGAGTTTTTACACAAACACGTTTTTGACCATTTCATTTACAAATCAGTTGATTTCACTTTGGATTTCATTCTAGATCCCCCTCACTGTGCTCACATATGTTTCCTGTTTAGGACGCATCAGGTTGTTGTTTTTTTTTACACGTCCCTGTTCCTTCAAATAGTGGATGTTGGCAACATTTAGTCCTTGTGTTGTCATGGAATTTCACCTCTATGCAAGAAATTGGCAGTATGTGCGAGTGTGTTGCATTACAATGTCGGTGTCATGGGAACAGCGTCGTGCAAATCTGTCCACTGTTGTGCCGAGATAGGCACAAGTCATTTCTGAAATGAAAAGGTTTGAAATACTCGATGTGCAGAAACGGAAATCTCATGTTAAATTTGCAACGTCCTTAAGTCAAACGGTGTTTTCGCTGATATGTAGTGATGTCTGCTGGTGTGTGTGTCTGTCCTCGTTTTCTCTCATGTCTTCATGTGCATTATGCTACTGGAACTGGAAAATATCAACAGCTATGTATGTATGCATAAACAGTATACTGTGTAAATGTTAAGTAGTTCATACATTTACATTTGTTTGTATGTACATACAGATGTACACAGATACTTGCATAGTGTATATGTTGTTGTCTCTGACTTAATCATTGCATCTGTCTCCATCTCTCTCTTGTTTGCACTGCACACATATACACACACACTTCTCATTCCCACCCTCCAGCTCCCACCGCTCTAATATTCTTGTGTCCCTTTCTTTTCTCTTCCTCCCCGCTGTAAGGGGCACCACACACCAGTGTCAGTCGAGTGTTGCAAAACACTTACACCCATTGTTTGTGAGGCCACGTGTGGCCACGTACACCAGCAGCATCAAGTGGCACATAGACCTGTGATGACGCACAATGTCAGGACATGCCACAGCTATCTGATCGGTTGAGGAGACCAACATTGACAATGAAAATGATCTTCAGCCGCAGCCAAAACATATTGGACAATGTTTAGACAAAAGACATTTGCTGGTTTCTGCTTCTTGATTGTGAGAATTGGCTTTTTTAAAAGCATATCTGTCGGAGGTGATAGCATTTTCTAGATGTAATATGTACTCTATCTTAATACTTTTTTATTATTTTGATTCAACTACTAATCCAGGAACAAATTATTAGATTAATATATTACATTTTACAGAGTGTAGCTGCATGTACAGTGACTGCGACTAACTCTTATTTTCATAATCGATTAATCTGTTGAGTATTTTCTCGATTAATTGATTAGTTGTTTGGTTCAGAAAATGTCATAAAATGGTGAAAAATGTCGATCGTGTTTCCTAAAACCCCAAGACAATGTTATGTTTTGTCCACACCAAAGATATAAAGTTTACTGTCATAGAGTAGCAAAGAAACCAGAAAATCTTCACATTTAAGAAGCTAAAATCAGAGAATTTTGACTACTTGAAGCAATTAACCGATCATCAAAATAGTGTTAAGTTAATTAAGTAGTCGATTACTAATCATTTAATCGATTAACTGTTGCAGATCTAATGTACAGTATGATTCCAATAAGCGTTTTAATTTTCAGTTTTCCTGAGTAAAATGTTCTCTCTACGCACACATAATTCACCAAAACATTGTGCACATCTGTTGAATATTCGGATTTTGTGAAAGGAGATGATGAGATATCTTTATTTTTGGGGGGCGGCATGCTGAGTTCGACTGCTGAACGTCGTCATTCAGTGTAAGTTTACTCCACTGTTGATAGTGTGGACACAGACTTTTGCTGTGAATTTTGGGGCTATTTAGGACCTCGCAGCTGTGGCTTTCCAGCATCTGATGTAATATAGGCAGCTCCAGGCAATGGGGCTTTTGCACATGTATGCACTTCTCCTCATTCTGCACAGAAGCCAGTCTGTGTAACTTTTCTTCCGGTCCATTGAAGGCACCTGAGCCTCTGGCCTGTGGAGCCACTTTGTTCATTTTTACATTTTCTCAGTTATCGACCTTTACGTGTCACACCAGATCTGTGACGGTATATTCTACATTAATTGACTTGAAGTTGACTTATTCATACATGAATACTGTTTCTTCCCTCTCTCTTCTCTCTCCTCTCAGGACGGGGACTTCACCAAAGCCGAAGTCATGCCAGCGAAGGCGCCAGCCAGCATTGTCGGGCAGTCCTCCTTCGTCGACTTCGGTGAGAATGACAAAGACTCGTCCTTGTTGTCATTTTCTAACAAACCTACAGTGTGCCTGTTGTGTGTGATGGAGAGAGAGAGACTACCACAGAGATCCATTGTAAACCTATAGCGCCGGCATTTACAGTGGGGTTGTGGTTTGCAATTGGACAGGCAGAATGTATAAGAACAAACAAAACAAAATACAGGAAGTCAAGATTTCTCATAAAGCAGATCATTTCCTATTCAAATCTCACTGCGCAGCTTCAAAGGCATCCAAACACGTCTGTCTGGAGTTTTTTGTTTTGGAATTTTCACTAAAGATCTCTCATCACACACAGACACACACACATACTCGCCCTTTACAGTCTAATCGCACACTTGCGCATGATGTGCAGACACACACTCACACACATCCAATCCCACACGCAGCCAGATTTTTTCTGAACATCTTATCCCCTTAAACAATCTTGGCCAGCAGTATTCATTGTTCAGCTCAGCTTTACATTCATCCTCAGCAAATCTCGGCCGGCTCTCTAATCTCCAGGCTGCAGCCTGTGCTCCTCGAAGTAGCCCCTCGTCGCTCTTGTTGTGAGCAAACTCCCTATAGCCAGGGTAGGGTGTATATACCAAACAATCTGATGGAATGCAACGATCAAGTTTTGAACGAGTTGTAGTGCTCTGTTCCTCAGCTTCTGCTGCCAAGATGGACAATGTGCTGTACGACCAGGGGCCATTATGTTGCTGGTCAGGTACCAAAGGTAGACGACCTCCCTATGCAGCGAAGCCTAAAGCCAGGTCCGAGCTGTTCTTAGCTTTAACGTGTGACTATGTTACCTTTGATCAACATCTGCCACTATAGCCTCATGTAGCCAAACATTCATGTTTATACCAGGCCAGCTAAAGACACCAGAAAATTATCCACGCAAAAAGTGTGGACATTCAACAACTCCCAAGCTGCCATACTGATTCTGAACAAACAAACCCAAATCCATCATAGTGCAAAACAATACAACAATTTATAAATTATTCAAGGGGTTCTTCCTACCAGACCGAGAAAACCAAATCAACCGACAACACATAACTACTGCCATTTAATCATGAAAACTATAGCACTTTCATAATGTTATAATACATAATCTCTTTCGGTAATATTTGAATATGGATGGCCATCCCTTTTTTAAAATGTCCTTTCAAATCCAAATCAATTTTACTTTTATACAATTGTATTAATCATTAGCAATCACCATAACTTCATTATTTCTCCATACATACATACAGTTTTGTTATTTGTTCTTTGTAAAAAAAAAAAAGATAAATATTCAGCAACATTTTAAATCATTGTCCAGAGAATTCCACAGTTTCACTCCACATACAAATTTATTTTGCTCACTTTCCTTTTTATATAGTCTATATGTGGTTTCCAAGTCGTTAATAACAAGAGGTTTTGCTCCTCTTGTTTTTGTCTATTTTATACGTTTGTTTATTTTTCTTATAACATTAAAACCCTTATCGGTACAATTGAGCTATGAGCTATTGAGCTATGTCCTCAGCTGTGTAATGTCGGATGCATTTTTAATTAACTTTTGGTCTTGTGTGACTTTAACACACACACACACACAAGCGTACACACAGAGATCCGCAGTCATACACACATCCCTATTGGCAAGATTAATCTGTTAATCTCATTGCAACGTGGGGTGTCCATCAAATATTTAGCGAACAAACTTCCCCCTTCCCAAATTGTCAATAATGTATGAGCCAGAGGGGAAATGACCTATATGCTATGTGTGTGTGCGTGCATGTGTGTGTCATGAGTGCAAATGTGGGACAGCATGCGTTTGTGTTATTTAGTGTTGAACATGTATATATTAAATTCATCATCTCTGGGGGCGAAGATTTTTTGGGGGGGGTTTAAATCTCAAGCTTATCTCAACAAAAACTTTTTCATTTCTTTTAATCTTTTCCTCTCTTTTTTCTTTCCTTTCTCCTTTCGGCTCTGAAATGTCACTTCAAGACGTTGCCCTCGTTAGCTGGGGATTGAAGCCTTTGAGGGTAACGCTTCTAATAATCTGCCATAGAGAGAGGGGGAGAGAAAGAGCGATCTCTTTGCGGATGTAACTTTTTTTTTTTGTCCCATTTTGTCTGCTTTATTCAGGCCCTCCTCGCCTGTCGCTATCTATCTTTATTACTCTTGATCTTCTGTATATTTTCAATCTACAGCTTAGTCGCTTGTCTTGCTTGTTTTCCTTCTCCTCCCTCTATTCTTCATCTACACAGCTTTAGGTGTCACTGGCTCTTTAGATTCCATTACACTGTCGGAGGAGGACTTGAGTGACCTTGCTTCTTTTTGAGCCTTTATCCTAGGATGACAAGTTTTCATCAGAGCCGTCCTACTCACCATTCTTTGCTTCAAAGATGCATGTTTTGGCATGATTAGTGTTTAAACATACAATATGTAGTACAATAGTATCTAATACAAAACACATTATGATATGGTAGTAATATTTGGATTCTTGAATGCAGTTGAGGCCAGATTACATCAGACACACAATTTCAAATGTCAGACTTTGATTTGAAACACATTCATCACCCTGTTTTTCTTAGTTTTTTGTCTGTATTTGTAATTCACATCTTGTCAGGCTCAGACAGATGTTCTGTGCCAACCAGAGTGGATTTGTTGTAAAATGAATGGGGCTGAATGGACGTCTCATTATGTGTCAGAGAAGATTGTCTCTGACTAGAAACACAAACAAAACTGGAACTCACTTTCACTCTTAGGTAGAAACCCTAAATATTTGAATACCACATGTCCATAATTGGACAAAATTCAGTCTGACGCCCACATTGTTCTTTCCTTTATGTTCTGCCACAGTTGTAAGACAGAAACACACATGCACACACACAAGTGAACACAGAATGTTCCTTTCCTCGGTGCTCACGATACTCTATGATCACATTATGTATGTAGCAAGGACTTTAAAGGTGCATGCACACAAGTTCAATTTCCACAAATGCTTTGTTAATATGGTCAAAGAGACATAGAGACAGCCTTGAGCTGTGTGCTGGACAGTTAAACAGTTTATAAAAGTTCCGAAATGAATATATGTTGAACTATTCCAGCAATGAACCATGTCAGAGGTGAGGTAGTGTGCCAGAGACATTCACATTTTCAGCCTTGCTCAAAGATTGGCTCATTTGGTTTGTCATCAGTTGCCATGAAATTGTATAGAGAAATACATATCCCCTCAGAATCCACTGACGTTGGTGGTGCCCTAGATCTTTAACCTTGTGCCAATGTTCCCAGTTGATGCAACCTAATGTCCTGATGAGGTTTCCTCTAGTACCAAAATAAAGTTGAGATTTAAAGTTTTGATCTAAATGTCACCTAAAGCTACTCAATAGATCGTCATTCAACCTGTTCGACATCTGTGCCCCTCAGGAAGAATTTGAACAAGTTCGTTGATCCTTTAACTTTTCCCCAAACACCATATGAAGTCAAAAGTTGGTTCATGACCAAATATCTGCTAAGCTAATGATCGGCTAATTACCATTAGACTATTATGTCCCTCGTGCTACTTAGTTTATGTTAGCATGCTTACATGCTTAACTAAGATGGTGGACATTGGCAACATTATTCTTTGAATAAAGAAACATCAAAAAGCAATTTTTGTCCTTTTAAATAATCCTTCAGAGGCTGCATTTGAAGACCGATTTGCATGACAACTAGGCTGTCCTATCTTCACAGGCTCCATCAAATACGACTGACAAATGCAGAGGGATTGCTGATCCAACGGGTAGATCATCTCAGTCCAAACTATGCCAGCATTCATTATGCGCCGGTGACAAAGCTAATGAAATTGTGTTACAGTTCCTGTTCTGGGTCCACCAACCGCTCAAGTACATTCTTGAAGTGACATTCAAATGTTTCTGCCTGCAATTAACCTTTATCTTGCTTTCCAACTCTGTTGCTATTGTTATCATTCAGTGTTAGTCTCTGTGTGTTGCCGCCTCACGATGACCGTCTTCTCTTCGGGCTAATTAAAGAGCGCATTTTGGCATTCCATCGAATGAATGACCGCAGGGAGGCCGAATGAACGAGACGAGAGAAAGTGAGGCAAATGAAAGAGTGAGATGGAACGGTGCGCTTCAAAGACGATATGAACAGGGAGAGAAAAGAGGAGAGCTATATGCGTAGTTGGATGATCTGGAAAGGGAGGGGGTGAAGATGGCAGGGAGGATAACGAAGGAATTAAGAAAAGAGGGGGGAGGGGATCAGGTAGAGCAGAGCAGCAGCAGCAGCAGCATTCCTATGTGATCAAGAGTGCAAATTATTTCCATCACACGTCTGTGTCAAATTCTTACTCTATTCCATTTCTTTTAATTTGAACTACTGCGTATAAGAATATGCAAGGACAGGTTAGAAAGGAAATTGTTTCTTACCAAACCTGGCTGCTGATCGTCATCCCCGGTGTGTTGAGTTTGTGTTTTTGATGACTGTTATATAAAGTGCTGCGAGGCTGCACCTCTTCCTCCTTTCTTCCTGAAAAATGTGCTTCATCAAGGCTCTGCTCTGCGAGAGCTGATTTAGTAAAATACTGCAGCTTTAGATTGTATTTAAATATTGAAAATCTTTCGTATTGATATCTTTATAAAAGCATTGTTGTGCAATGCCTGCTTGAATCTCACATTGTCTTCACTTACAACCGTCCTACAATATAAGTTTGTAGTTAGATTGTGTAGTGAGTTCCATCCTGGGATTTTCAGCAGCTGGGAGGTTTCATTACCGGGAGCAGACGGCCTGTTTGAGGGTCTCCGTACTTGTAATGTTATGTGTTAGCACAACCTCAAGTGGTTGGGAACTTTGATATCTAGTGCCTGCTGAAGGATCATTTATATTATTCCGAATACATATTTGAAGGTCTCAATCTATTTTGGGGACTAATTTGCATTTTACACAAGTTAATTTCCAAACCAAATTTGAGCAGCATAATGTTTTACTTACTTACATACCTTCTTGGTAAAAAAGATATTTACACCTTTATTTATTTTGATTTTGCCAGCAACCAACACTAGGTTTAGTGTGTCAATTTTTCATTGAACATCCAGAGATTTTCGACATGAAGTAAAACTTCCAGTCAATTAAAGTCGCCCTTTAATAGCTTCCACAGGCTGCACACGTTGACAAAAGGTGCACTGTGTGTGTGTGTGTGTGTGTCTGTGTGTGTGTGTGTGTGCGTACATGGTTATGTGCTTGTGCACATACATTTTCATGGATGCATACTGTAATGTGTCCACGCGCCTGTGACTGTTTGCTAACACTGCCGTTTCCCGCTCTAAACTCTTAATGGATGCACAGCATATGCCCGACAAAACAGGCCCATCTGCCTTATCACTGAGGTAATTGCATTTTTCAAAGTGACAGCGGCCGATGCATAATTCATCATCAGGTAAAGCACAACAATGTCCCACGACGAAGTGTGTCAGCTAGCTTCACTGCAGGTAGGATGGAGGGAGACTGCTCTGTGACCAGCAGCTCACTGAGATAGGGAGATTTGTCAGACAGCGAGACGGGAATGTGTTTGGAAGTGATATTTAAAATTGGAAAGGCTGTCATCTTGCTGTGTGTGTAGGTCTTCGTGAGAGAGTGTGTGCGTGCAGGTAAGTCAGCATGTTAACAGGACAGACTGTTTCCCTCTGCCCTCCCCTCAGGCGTTCTTTCCTCCACTCATCTTATTATTTTGTGTTACATTCAACCTCTCCCCCTCTCCCTCTTTTCTGTTTGCATCACTCTCTTCTTAACCACTGCATTCCTTTCACTGTCTTTTTTTTTCTTGGGCTGCCTTGTCATATCTTCAACCAGTCTACTCTTTGCTTTCTCCAGTCCTTCTCCATCACTCTCTCTCTCACTGTCACACTCTTGTCGAAATGGCTTCACCTGTACCTGTTAAAATGAATTGTAGCTGGAGTGCTGCTCGGATCAGAGTGAGTTGTGTTAGCAGCATCGCGTAACGGCACACATCTGCGTTAATGTTAAGGACATCCCTCCAGGCCATATTAATGAAGTGAAAATGCGTCAAAAGGGAAAAATAAAATCTCCTAATCAAGCCCCATTTTGTGATATTTCTCCCATTTAGAAATATTCCAGTCCAAATGCAAATTACCAAGTCTCCCAGGCTTACCGTTTCTGCATACAGATATTAATTTGCACATTTGAATATGCAAACCGCAGAGCACATCTGACACAAAAGTGTCTTTTTAAAGGTAAAAGAAATCGCCCTCTTTCTTAGCCTAATATCTGCTGCGCAGTAATTATGCATAAGTACTACTCTCAATTATAAGAATCCACCCATAGTGATCTACAGTCTAATTAGCAACAATTTTTTAATTAAGTTAAAAAAATGTATAGTGTTGTATGGTGCATGTGCTGTGTATTAAAAGAGAAATCATGACTTCCATGTTGTGCTTACAGTCACCATGCAGGATATTTTCAAAATGTGAGGCGAGAAATCTCCGTTCACTGCTTGAGGTGAGAGAGACTGGTGCATATTGGGAGATCAACTCAGCAACGCGGTCAGCATTTGCAGCTGTGCAATGACAGAGACACTTAGAGCCCGATTGCTGCAATTTGTGTCAAAATGTGTATACTCTCTTCTCTGGGTCATATTGCAGACAAACTCACAAACATTTTCAAATGTTCAATTCCCAAGCATATCATTATATCTTTCAGACACGGTTCATAGCTGCAGAAAATGCCTGAGAATCATTTCGTTTTTCATGTTTTCTTCAGTATGATAGTAATCGGATGATAGTCTGTGTTTTTTCCATGTTTCCAATTTGCCAAAATGCAGACAAATAGAGGCTTTAAAAACAGGCCACAGGTTGTATCCCACAGCTAACTAACTGACACAATACATTGCATGACACTAACCAGGCATTTAAATTGGAACACCCGAAGGGCAGTTGCCTTGGTTTTCGAATCCATTGTGGTTATATTTTATTATTATCATTATTACTACGTACAAAAAGTCATCCAACTTTCCTAATTCATCAACATTAGCGGGGAAAAAAATATGGAATGACTTCCAAATTTGCGAAGATGATCCCCTAATAGACCAGTGCCAGGTTTGCAAATAGGAAAGTGACAAATTTACAAATGGTTTGGTAAATCAACTGAATACTGTGGGTTACTGATGAGTCGTCTTTTTTGTATACTATGATGTTAGTGCGACCTGCATGCTAACCAAGTCTCTGATTGTTTGCAGACAATTCTCACAGATACTTCAAAACCACCAAAAATGTTCAGGACAGCCCTTAAACACCTGTTTTTTTTTTCATGCAATGAAACAATCAGCCATTCATGCCGCAAGTGTAATGCATATGACCATGTGGCTAAATGTCAGTAGCTTCAGTTACATGTTATGTTCAAATCAAACATCAGAAGGGGGGGAATTGATCTCAGTCACTTTAACCATGGCATGATTTTTGTAGCCGGGCGAGCTGGTTTGTGTTTTTTTCTGAAACTGCTGTTCTCCTGGGATTTTCACACATATCGGTCTCTTTTCGTCCAAATGGTATTAAAATAAAATAAAAATATCCAGTGAGAAGCCATTCTGTGGATTGAAAGGCCTTGTTGGCGAGAGAGGTCGGGGGAGAATGACTAGACTGTTGACAGAAAGGCTACAGTTACTCGGATAACCAACTTTTACAACTGGTGAGAAGAAAATCATTGCAGAATTGAACCCTGAGGCAGCTGGACTACAACAGCAGACGACGAGGTCGGGCTCCACTCCTGTCAGCCAATAACATAAGTCTGAGGCTGCAGTGGACACAAACTCACCAACACTAGACAGTTGAAGACTGGAAAATGGCGCCTGGTCTGATGAATCTGGATTTCAGCTGAGACAGCAGATGGTCGGCTGAGAATCTGGCATCAACAGCATGAATCCATGGAGCGAACCTGCCTTGTGTCAACAGTCCAGGCTGCTGGCGGTGTTGTGGAGGTGTGGGGAGTTGTTTCTTGGCAAACTTTGGGCCCCTGTGAACCAATCAGTCATCGTTTGAATGCCACAGTCTTGAGTACTGTTGCTAACCGAACCCAGTCGAACCCACGGCCGCTGCAGGAGGACTCCACCCTCCGGCAGGGGCGCCGGTGCCGCCAACTGAGCTAACCGACGCCCCTGATTACAATCTTTCAATGGATACTTCCAGTCTGATAGTGCTCTATGTCGCAAAGCAAAAGTCGTCTGAAATTGGTGTCATGAATCCAGTGGAAAAACCTTTGGGACGTGGCAGAACACGAGATTGGCAGCGTGGATGTGCAAATGTGTGGCAAATCTGCAGAAATGATGTGATGCAGTCGTGTCAACATGGAGCAGAATCTCAAAGGAATGTAAGACTCAGGACTCAGACTGAAGATTGGGGAGTTGCTGCATTTGGTAAAAATCTAAAATTAGCCTAATTCATTGTTTTAAAGTCTGGCAGACGAATGAAATCCAAGGAATATTCAGTGCTGCTATTTTGAAAAACTGATCTGTGTTGATGCCGAGTTGTTTTTTTGAAACAACTGACCTCCAGTCAGCTTTGTAAAAAAAAAAAAAAACCCCACTATATATATATATATATATATATATATATGGTGAATTCACTTTGGGCTCTTGTTTTGAAATGACTCTGGGCCTGTGAACACAGCCTAAATGTCAAATGTAAATGACTGTCAAAACTGGATGTTTTTTTCACAAGCGTTTGTCTTTTCTCTCAGTCCTGTGTTTTTATCTCTCTCTCTCTCTCTCTCTCTCTCTCTCTCTCTCTCTCTCTCTCTCTCTCTCTTCCCTGAGGTCAAAACCTTTGTCATGTCACACACCTTCATCCCCACTTGCAAAAGAAATATGCAAAGCTCTGCTCTGTGAGATCAAAATGAGACACGGCATCCCGTGCAGGTCTGCGCGTTTGCATGCATATTGTAATTTGCATTAATATCGTCGCCGTGCGGTATACACTGAATGCCAATGTGTGTCAGTGCAGTATATTCTCTTGTCATTCTCTTTTTTTCCCCCTCCCTCCTCCTCCACCGTCATTCTGAGGCCTCCCCTCTCCTCAAAGCCTTCTCTGTTTCAACCTTACCTGCGGTTTCCTCCCTCTGCTGCTCTCTCAGCCGATATCCATCACTCCATATAGGCAGCAGGAGGGAGGGATGGAAAGTGGTTGGAGGTGCGGGAGGGAGGGGGGAAATGAGGGTGAATAAAGAGGAGGAGAAATTACTGTGACAAAAAAAAAACCAAGAGGCAATAAAACTGAAAAGGGAGGAACCGAAGGAGGGAGAATGACTGACAGAGAAGAGAGCTCGAGGAGGAGGGAGGTGAAGGAATAAAAGAGAGATGAATGAATAGACAGATGAAAAAAGGTACTGATGGAGTAAAGGACAGGTGGGACAGAGGGAGGGGACCCTACTGATCTCACAGTAGGTAGCGGAGACAGAATTGTGAGTGATAACCTGTGTAAGACTGAATTAGTCTCTCTCCGCTCCTGTGTTCCTCCTCTTCCACTACCTCGCCTTCGGCACATCACTGTTCCTCTCGACACTGCAGAAAATTCTCTCATTCTGGGTGTAATGGAAACAACCTGAAACACTAACTTGAACTCATTGCCCTTATCTAAAAGCACTGTTTTGGTTCCAGCCAGAACAGTGTCTTCTGCAGTGGATATGTGCAACAGTCCTGCAGCCTGCATTTGGATGTGTGCTAGCTGTTGTCCCATTGAGAGTTTAGGCAGGATGTGTGAGTTAGAAAGATCGTTTTAAAAGAATCAAAGTATTGCACTTGCACCAGGAACTTTGTAAAAGTGCAAATAGTCAAAAAGACGGTGCCCAAAAGTCCTGAAAATATTCCACACCTCCACAAACACAATGTTTCTTTCAGGCTCTGGTTATCTGAACATGCATATTTGTATGTATCAAGCAATTAAGTCATTTATCCAATGACAAAAACGATCCTCAGTTAGCCTGAAATCTAAACCTGACATCGATTCAGTTGTGAATCGATGTGTGTGAAAGTGAACAGAATTTAAAATTTGCGTATTTCCGTCTACTGTACTTGACTTGATTTTCTCGTCCCATATTCCACCTATAAATCCTCTTGCAGTCTTTGTTTAGTTTTGATCTGTTTTGATAGCCTTTAGTTTCCCTTTTTTTTCTCTTCAGCTTTGACGATGCCAATAATCTCGTTGTCGTTTGACAAAGTTCGGATGTGATCATTTGTGTGAGCAAATGCTTTTTTTTTTACATAGTTATTTTCTGTATTTTGTGTATCATTTTCAATATGTGTTCATCAGCCACTGGCTTTGAGAAAATCTGAAAGCAAATGCATCTGCCTTCGGAAACAAACGCTGACGTACCTGGACATTTTTCTTTTTCTTTTTAAAGAAGAGTGCGATTTTAGAAAAAAACTGGTTCGTACATTTAAGGACTTGTTGACTTATTACCCTCCGCGGTGTATCGCATCATCTCCTTCACTTTTCCTCCGCCTTGCTTCTGCTCGCTTAGTTGCCCCTGACAGCCACATTCAGTTTCTCCTCCTCCACTGCTGGCTTCTGTCATTCATCATCAGTATCATTCAGCGCTCCCTTTCCACATGGCACAACATCTGTTTGGGAGTGTTGGCACTTGCCCCGTTGAAAAGGATTCAGATACGCTCAGCGATGAGAAGCGGTTTCACCTCTTTATGTCCGATGTCAATTTACATGCCAACCAGCGAGTGCGTGTGCAGTGTATTTATGAACGAGCCAAATCTCTGTAGCTGGGTAGCACCTCAAACAGCTGACACTTGAAGGTACTATGCACGACCTGTAACTCTATCGAAAATCCACAGGTCAAAGGAACATACTATGGTGTTAGTAAAGAGTGACGTATGTAATCATTGTTTTTGTTTTGGCTGAGATTTATTCATATCAAATTATAAAATAAATAAATTCTTTGAACCCCCTTCAATTAAACTGAGAATAACACCAGTGCCATCCAACTGGATATTAAACCACTTCCACGCTTAAGTCAAATTTACATTCACTTATAATTAATCGAGACAAAATCATCAGACATGAACCAACACAAGAATTTAAATATGCACTGATGCATTATTTATTTTGCATAACAATAAGGGCTCCTACTGATGATCTTCATTATTGGTTAATCTACCGATTATGTTCTCTATAATTTAAAGATGGTTTGGTTTAAAAGATATTGGCATTTAGCAAAAAAATATTTGTCTGACCAACAGGAAATAAAATTTTGTTTATGTCTTGTATACGTTTGTTCACTGGGGCCTTTTTCTCATGTTCATGCTGTTTGTGTGCAGTTCTAATGTGTGCAATATGAACACGTTTCCTACATGTATAGGACTCTGAGCAGTATCTGGAAATATGAGAAAACAACAACAAGTAGATCACAATTGTGTCTGTTTGCACAGATGTCATTGTAGTAAAATGTCATTTATGATCCTGTCAGCATCACTTAATAACGGTTTGTTTGTGTCATGTTAAGTGTGTGTGTGTGTGTGTGTGTGTGTGTGTGTGTGTGTGTGTGTGTGTGTGTGTGTGTGTGTGTGTGTGTGTGTGTGTGTGTGTGTGTGTGTGTGTGTGTGTGTGTGTGTGTGTGTGTGTGTGTGTGTGTGTGTGTGTGTGTGTGTGTGTGTGTGTGTGTGTGTGTGTGTGTTGTGAAGCTGAGCCTGGTGCGCTGAAGTGTTTGTGTTTTTGAAGAGCTGCTGTTTTGATTCGGGAGCCTCTGACCCTGTTTACACATTAGCTGTGAAGCCTGCGTGTATTATGGTGACAATAATTAATAGCGATGACAATCAGTGGAGAAAATGATACTTCAAGTCAACTGACAATATGAAAAGGCATCAAGGAGACGAGTGCTGCAGGAATGTGTGTTTGCTCAGAGGAAAAGAGCAGGTGTTCCTGTGATCCAACTCACACATGGTTAAAAACAAAACACTGAAAAAAGGAAAGAAAAAAACCAGGAACAATTGTCTTTGTGCCAGAAACTGCACTGTGCTCAAAGTCGACTCCAGAACAAATCCCAGGTACTGTGATGGAGTGAAAATATTAAAATAGCACAGTTATAGACAACAAAGGATCCGACTTCCCCACTGGCTCAATAACACAATGTTGCTTTTGAATCTAATTCTCTGTCCGTTTGTGGCAGATGGTGATGGCTACCAGGACCACCTCCTCCCCGCGTGTTTGGATAGCGCCTGTCAACGCAGTGCCATCTACCTGGCCAAGCCAGGCTCACAAGAGGTAAATAATTCACACAAGTCATATGAAGGATTTAGTAAAACAATCTATATATATATATATATACATCACTCTTCTATGAGCTCGTCTTTGATACCCTATTCTTCTCTTGGAGGTTGCATTGTTCTTTGTTCCTACTCATCTCTTTTGATTTGTACAACACTGCTCCGCTCAGCTTCTTCTCACAGATACGAACACGAACTGTGGTTCTACTCAATTGCTGCCATTGTTATTTATGACAAGCACTGTATAGGTTCAGCACTTGCTGTACAGTCAAAAGTTCATCTGATAAAAACTGGAAAAAAGTCCTTATACAATATCTCACAAAGGCATTGAAGACTCTACATGTGGCTCCAGCATTCATCACTTTGAACTGATCTGAGGTATTTGTAAAACCAAAAAATACAACTTCCATATTTTCATTATTGTCATTCACCCTTAGGTATTTATTTTACACTGGGAAAAGTCATACAGAGCTGGGAAAGTGGGGATCAGGAGAGAGTGAAATGTGTACATGTCCATTACAAGTGTGAACTGCACTCATGTTGAAACATTGTGGGAAAAAAAGTTGTCATAACTATCATTCATTTTAAAAGATGTCAGATGTTTTTAATTAGTTAATCAGTCAGTTGACAGAAAAGTTATTGGCAACTATTGTGATAGGCTAATGTTATCGATTGTTTTATAATTTTAAAGAGAGGAAGCACAATTCCTTTTGGTTTTGGAGGTATTTGATGACATCACATCGGAAATTGTAATGTTATATACACCAATGTTTAATTAATTAGTCAAGAAAAAAAATCTGTAATCTACAGATTATTTAATAAACCTACTATACTACCTATATTATAGTGAACAACATGATAAATAATGATTTTGACAGTACAATCCACAAGCCTTACGACAATTCCCGAAAAAATGACTCGTATTAGAGTTCTCTGACCTCATTCCTCTTTGGTCACTGGCTGGTTTTAGTTAAGACAGTGTTTGTTCAAATACTGTTGTCCTTTTTCAGCTTGTTTTTAATTTCCTTGCCCACTCGGCTTACTTGATCTCCTCTGAGGAACATCACCCCACCAGTGGCTCCATCGCAGTGCCAGAGCCACTGTTTCTCTCTACAATGGCTGTTATTTCGGGAAGGCATTAAACTCGCGGCTCACTGCAGGGGGCCCTTGCTCATAAAGACATTGGGGGTTGATACAGCGGACGTCATTTTGTTTGCAGAGCCGCGCGAGATAGAAGTCACACACGCACACACACACACACACGCGCGCACACACACACACACACACACACACACACACACACACACACACACACACACACACACACACACACACACACACACACACACACAGAGTCCCATCCAATTAATGTACAAACAGGGAAGTGAATATGTGCGCTCGAAACATGTTTACTCACAGCCGCTCTCACATGAACACACACTCCAACACCACCACCTACGTGCTGCACCATCTTGTGTGATTCTTTTCACTTGCATCCTACCAGTTGGCAGGAGACCCTGCTTCCTTTTTCCTTCCTTCCTTCTGCCACCGGAGAACTAGCTTCCACTCTCTTTCAATCCAAAATAGAAGTATTACAGGCTTATCTGCATGTCCGCCCCCACACACACACACACACACACACACACACACACACACACACACACACACACACACAGAGACACACAGACGCACACTCCCTGTGGACATGCCGTCTTTCGTTTGCCTGTCAGCAACAACAACAACAAAAAAAAATGATTGAAGGAAGAAGGGAAAGAAAGATTGTTGAAGGGAGGGGAGGACGAGCGAGGCGGACTTTTAGGCACTGATGGATAAAGTGAACACATGTTGTGTTCGGTGCCGCTATGTGTTTGAGAGACAGTCATCACTGTCAAAGAGGGAGACAGGCGGAGAGGGAAGGGTGGGCGGTAGAGAGGAGGAAATCAGACTCACTTCGAAGCTGCCGTGCTTTCATGAAATGGTGATAACAGTGTACAGTCACAACCACGACACACACACACAGTTTATATGTTTATCTACATCACAGTAATGTGATCTTATCGGTTCATCACTATTTGTGGCCCAAATCGTGTGTGTGAGTGAGCGTGGGTGTGGGTGGGTGTTTGGTTCCATTACAGTGCCCCCCCCCCCCCCGCAATGTTAATGTAGCAGCTAGTCAGCAGATGTCTTCCCTAGAGGTATCTGCCCACCGACAATGATGGGGAGAAGGAAAATAGAAAGGGAGATGGAGGGAGAAGTGTAAGAGTCCGGGAAAATAGACAAAAAAGGGGCAAAGATGGGAGAAAGGAGGAGGTTGGAAATAATGGGGTCAGGTAGGGAGCAAAAAGGAAAGGACAATTAGAGAAGGAAGGAAGTTAAAAGAGGGCAAAACAGTTCTCTTGCCGGGGTCCTTTCATGGCCACTTTGAGAGGAGAATCCCATCAGACGGAATGAGGGCTGCCGAAGACGAAAAGAGGAGTGGAGAGTGAAAATGGCTGACGATAAGTATACAGGCAAAGACATTGGCGTGATGCCTTTGGGTATCCACGACGTCCCGCTGAGTAGAAACTGGTGTGTCTATAGTTCATCTCCAAACAGCCATTCCCTCCGTCCTCCCTGCAGTCTCGGCTACAGCCCTGCCCGTCTACCTCTGCAGCAGCTCCCGGGCCTTCACTTCTCCATAATGGAGGAAACCACAGGGGGCTCCCAACGCCTCTCTGCTCATTCCGTTTCCTTGCAGACGCACACTGATCACATTTATTGCACTCTGGACCTCCCTTTATATGTCTTATGTTCTGTAACACAATGGGATATAGCTGCAGACGGGAGTGTAGTTAGGTGGCTGTGGGTGTGTCATTTTGTCAAGAAAATTGTAGCAATTTTTTTTTTTAAAAGGACTAAAGAAATTGAACGCAAAGACCTCCTGAACATCGCCGAGCACTTTGACAAGATTAAGCACCGAATCTGTCCAGAGTGTATATATATATCAGGCCATGGCACATTACCATGCAAAGGGTTTGGAGCATTAAAGTCCAGTGAGAAAGATATCAGTTCTAATGCGGATTTTTCTCACACACAGTCCACGTAGCATCAGTGAGTGAGTGACCCCAACTGGCCACTGTTTGGCCACAGGCCTCATCCCCTGGCTCAAGAAACTGTCAATAATTGATTATCTTTCAGGGTGTTGTTACTGTTCTGTTGTACTCGCTAATGTTCACTACATTTTGTGTTGTCTGCAGACAGAAGCAAATACACAAACTAGTGACCTTAATTTCACTACGAGGCCTAATATAATATGTTGGAAGAGCAGCGCTGAGCTTCCACGACAAAAACAAACAAAGGTTTGGCTCTTCTTTTTTAATATCCTTTCGTGCCAACAAACTTAACTTTATACAGATACGGTGTAAACTGATTGTATTGAGTTAGCCAATTCTCTTTTAAAAAAATGACATTGTTTGGGGTTTTTTTTGCACATATCTGTGTATATTTGCACCCTCACCATGCACACATGCAAAACACACATACCAACCCCACAAAGACCGAGCCAGATACCCACTGTGTCTGCCCAGACGGTGTGAGGGCAGCCAGTTTGAGCCAGACAGCTTCCTCCCAGTCCACCCAGTCAGCCGGTCAGTCAGTGGTCAAAGAGATGACACCGACAGCAGGTAGCAGCCTCCCCTCCCTGCCCAGCTGACAAGAAGACATATGGTCTCACTCCATCTCTGGCTCGCACTCTTCGCTGCCTTTTTGGGGGGCAAACTATGGCCTTATTTCCACCTGGTAATAAAATAAAATCTGTATCTTGGATAAGGATCTGCCACCGCCAGGTGTATGGATATATACAGTACATAGTTAATTAATGCAGAAGGGAAGTGAACCTAAATGTTTAATGAACTGCCAACCAGCTAGATTTGAACACCAATTTGATGACCAGTGTTTTGAGGCGGGAGAAAAGCTGCGATGTGCTGTGGGATATTTAAACACAAGCTTTACAACACGTTTGATGCAAAACAAACCGTAAACAGCTGGACTGGGGAAGCAGAAGTGCCATTTGAAGGAACTGTTCAGCATTGATGGGGGAATGGGTTTATTAACGGTTAGAGGAGAAGTCAGCGAGGGACTAATTTAGCTTGGCAAAATGATGGGAGCCATGTAACCATCCTTATGCTCACAAAAACACATTGAAGACTTGTCCCAATGTCAAGGCAACACCTCAGTGTGATCTTGAAAGTCAGTCCTGGTTTTTCTTTATCACATTTCATTATCTGGTGCCTTGTTGTTTTGGGATACTTCTATTGCATTCCTCTTATTAGCTCTTACTGAATATATTGACTGACTTAGTAGCAAGCTTTGGACTTGCAAGATATATTTAAGTGTCAAATGTTTCAGACAAAAACACTATCATAACACATGTGTAGACCAACAATCAAAGCCATGATCTTTTTTTTGGCCATGATAAGAAGCAGGACTAGCTAAATCACAGTAGCAGCCATGTGCTCTTCCCCGCCCACTCCTCAGATCAAACCCACGCTGTCTTTCAGTGCCAGTTCTAATGTGATGAGCATTATCGTCATTATATCACTGGGATCATAAAAGCCAGTGCTTCATTACATGCCTGTTTTTTTCCCCTTTATTTTATTGCCTTGGACAGCCATGTTGTCTGCTGATGTTACAGCACCTCCCCACATTGCGCCGTAAAAGCACCCCCTCCCACCTCCACCACAGGCCGTCCGCATTTTAATTTCTTGGCCTAATGAAGCGGGAGCTCTTTCCAGCAAGTAGAATCAATGGGGGTCTCTGAGCATGCCGTCGCTTTTTCACTTTAGTCGTCAGTAAAACCAGGAAAGTGATTTTATGTTTGGGGGTCTGTGTTTGTGCCCCCTCTGGTTTTTATGTGTGCGTCTATATGCATGCCTCCATGGTTTGTGTGTGTGTGTATGTGCATGCAAGCATGTGCCACAATGATCTGTCTGCGCAAGGTCTGTGTTTTCCCGCTGTTTGGTAAAAAGCCATTTGTATGCAGGATCCTTCCCTTCACAACCATTATAGGTAACAGATTACCTCGCAAGAGCAAATCCCATCATCGTCTTCATCTCCATTAACTAGGTCATTTGGATCTCTATGCTAACACACACACACAAACACACACATTTACTTGTTACCCAATATGTTAAAATGTTGACATCTGAACCAGCGAATGTCCGTATCGAATTATTCAGACTTCGGAGTACTCTGTTTGACTAGGAGGACGTTCGGCCGCAGATTAATCTATAAAGAAACACACTTGACATTATTCAAATACTCTGCTATATTTAGTGATTAAATGTCTTCTGCAGACACAGGGAAGGAGTGACTGCTTCATGATTTATTTAAGGAGCCCCTGTGTCAGGTTGGCTTTTCATTGCAGCTTCACAAATAAAAGATGATTTGATCAGATTAGAAACCTTTAATATCCTCACGAACAACCATATAATTTCCCCCAAATTCCCCACACAACACTGCTGAGCAATAAGAACAAAACACACAGTAAACACTCAGTGCCCCCCCCCCCCCCCGCTCAACTCAAAAGTCTGATCTTGTGACTTCCACTCTTGCTGCTGTGCCTTACTAATTAACCATAATTAAGTCTTACATCATCTGCTTTTGTTCTGCCATATGTTCACACAATATGATCATCACCTATGATTGTCATTAGGTAACGTTTGAGAGAGACAATCAAGCTCTTCTGCCAGTAAACAATGTAGTTTATCAATTACAGGGAGACAACCATGATACTGCAACACTTAGGTTTGAGGCTTAACTTTATACCCCTCGTTGATTTTTAAAAAAAACATTTTTTTATTATTATTATTTTTCATTTATTATTTATTAACCCCCCTCGTGTTTGCGTGTGTGCACATGTACACATTTAGTTTTGATATCATTGTTTCAGTGTCTGTTCTTTCTTAGGCATTCTTAGTTTTACTTTATTTCATTATCTGTTCATCACCTCTTCTGCCATATCCAAGCCTAGACTGTCTGGGGGTGTTTATGTTTTTGCCGTGTTGACTACATGCTGTTGTTATTCTCCGTGCTCTTCCTCTCTCCTTCTCTAATCAGCATTAAAAAAGGCAACAGACAGTACACTGATTGCCTCGGGGTAAACACCAGCACAGTGGTCTGCTGATAAGGCTGACGGCCAGCAAAGGTTCGCTCTGTCCTCAGAGAAAACGTCATGGCAGCACTGAGCACAGACCAAAGGATTCTGGTTTAAAGATAACTTACCTGCAAATCCATGTGCCTTGCAGACTAAGGAGCAAAATAAAAAGTCCAAAAGTGTAACTGCTGTCTGAAATTATGGCAAACTTCTCTGTGAGAATAACTGCTTACATAGGAACAAATATGTTGTCAATATTTTCTTTGATCAACTTCGTTTCATTTTTTCAAGTTAGCACATCTTGAATGGTTTGTATGTTCTTGTATACAGCTTTTAAATCCAAAAGATACTGGATTTTGGAGTCAATTCAAATGCAATTTGAAGGTGAGGACCTACACTAATGTATCGTGCAAATCAGATCTCTAATTTTCACCCAATTCCTCATTATTTCCTATCTGTCATATCTTTTATTACTTTCTTTCCTCCACTTTTTTTTCAGAGTTAATCAAGTTAATTGAACCCCACCAGGCACTATAAATAACTGAGATTAACAAACTTTCCCCTGGCATTCTTTTAACAAGAGAATGAAGTTTCTACCTCAGTGGTTGTGTACAAATGTGAATATTTATGTATGACCATGTCTTGCATTGTGTTTTCTGGCTACAAATGGGCTGGCAGCAGCTACTCCGGTCACTCTCTCCTCATTTCTCTCTGCCAGCCACTGCGCTCCCATCAACTCTCGATGGCAGTCATCATAGCCAAGCTTTATGCCCATATGGCACAGCAGTCAGCCTCTCAAACCCATTGCAACATCACTCAAAAGTAATTTATTGAGAGCTTGACGAGGCAGTGTTGCATTAATGCTCTAAGTTCATTTATATCCTTTGAAAAATGCTCAACCTTGGTCTTGATTTGTCACTTCCTGGCCGTTATGACACCATCCATATGCAAAGCAGCATAATTACTGTAGTTAACTTTCTTCGAGTTAGTTCAAGTCACTCCTTGTCCAAACATATGTTACCCAGTGGACATCGTAATCAGATGCCTGAACCACCTTAACCTTGTGATGCCACGGAGCAGCAGCTCTACTCCAAGCATCTATGGATACCCTATGGCGGCATCTAATTAAGTTGTATCCACAACCTCATTCATTCTGGCCCTATTCAGAGTTTATGACCATAGATGAAGTTTTGAGTGTAGATGGAATGCTAACTTGAAAGCTCTCTTTTCACCCCGACCGACTAAGCCACCACAACTCGGCTCCCTCTTCAACACATCTGCCAGTCTATTTTCCCCTCTATCCTCCCCTCACTTCTAAACAAGACCCAAATATACTTCATTTGGGCAGTGCCCACGCCCAACCTGGAGGGAGAAATCCACTGTCTCCCCACAAAGAACCATAGCCCCAGACTTGGAGTTGCTGACTCTCATGCCGACCACTTCACGCTTGGCTGAACACCGCTCCAGTGCATGCTGACGGTCACAGTCTGGTGAAACCAATAAAACTGCATCATCTGCAAAGACCTTAGATGCAATTCTTAGTTTCCCAAACTGGGCACTTTCATCACCTCTGCTGTGCCTTTAAATCCCATCAATGAATACGGCAAACAAGATGTTGAAAAGAGTCATCCTCTGCAAAATCGAATCCTTTTTGCCCTACAGGGTCCCCTGGGTGACAGGTTCATAGGTCTTCTCCGAGTACACAAACCTCAAAATGTAGACAGATTCTCTTGACCTCCTTAGCACTACCAGGACAGGATCAGGTTTGCTTCTCTTGAATCTGAGGTTCAGAATTTGGTTGGAGACTCTCACTTTCCCAGTGAGGTATCAGGATAGTTGGAGCACATTCTCTGTTGCCCCTTTTTTTTAAATGGGAACCACCACTTTGGTCTGCCACTCCAAAGGTTCTGTCCCTGACCTCCATGCGAAATGAATCAAAGATGTGTCAGCCAAGACAGCCCAACAATGTCCAGAAACCTCAGCATATCAGGGCGCTCTCCAAACAGGTTCAGGAGCTCTTTCCAACCCCGTCATTAGTATTGTTTTATTTCATATATTTTATTTCACGTTAATACATGCACATCCACATTAACCTAAATGAAGTTGAATGAAAGAAATTAAAAGGCTTTATTTTCATCACATATAACAATTTGACTAGCGTTTTAAGTTGAAAAGTCCTAGTTTTCCATTGACAAATATTTTGTTACCATGGCGTAAAGAAATATATTTCAACCAACAAGCTCTTATGGCAAATGAGATCTGTTCTTTGAGAGGGACCCACAGAGACAATCCATCATTAACATGGCCCACCACCATGCCTGCCAAACTTAACTCCACATCTGGGATGCGTTCATGAAGTTTGTACAGCTGGTTTGGAGGTAACCTACATCAGTGACATCACAGCTTGCGTGATACATTTCAAAGTAATTGGTAATGGGCTGCTGTTGTCTTTCTCAGGCATGCTGGCCTTATTAAGAGCTATTAGTGGCAGTTCTGGTGAGTGTATCTCTGGTGACTCTCCCCTGCACCTGCTCGAACTTTTAAACATTCATAAATACTTTAAATCTCCAACATCTGTCCAGGCTTCTCTTGGACACACACACACATGCATAATTGTCTTGAGACTTACTCTAACCTTAACCATAAGTACTGGTGATCTAAGTTTTGAGAGTAAGCATGTATTTTCTTTTGTCTTTATCTCTCAAACTGTAACAACAAAATATATATTCCAGTGGCACTGGGTACATATTCACATAAATAGTTAAAAACACTTTTTATTATTCTGGTGTCATGGTCACAGTAGAAATAAACATTATTTTAAAGACACAGATACCAATAATACAACCATTGAATCCCATGTCCCTTGTCACAATGTCACAACATTTCATTTGCAAATTCTTTAAAAAAAAAAAAAAATTAAAGGAACCATGCAATTATTTCCAAACTGCTCCATCTTCACCATATAGTGAGCTATATTTACTGTTTGCCATTTTATTTGACTTTACCAATTCTGTGTGTTAAAGCTTTCAACTTTATAGTGCCCTAAACGTTTCTCACAATGGAGCCAAAACTTGCTATCAAGGTCACAAGGCCACGTGTTACATTGTATAGATGCAAAACTACCCATATGCTTTACCTAATCTGTCAGTGATGAAAATTGAGTTGGTGATCTGAATACCCCAATTTAGTTCTCATTATAGAGTTAGCAATTCAGTGTGTATTATTTGGTGATTAGTGAATGAGTGGCATTGATTTTGGACACAGCCCAACACTCTGCTAAGAACTGTAGTTAGACTGTATAATTGGACTATTAGACTACAAAAAAAATTGGTTCATAAGGCACAACTGAAACAATTGATGTACCGAAGATACTGTACCGAATGGTGCTACATGCTACTTAAGAATTGACCATTATGATGGGATGGGGGTGTAAAGATTTGATGATAGTGGTCTCTCTCTCTTTGTAACACCTCCCTCTTCTGTATTATGCATTATGTAATTCACAGGAGTGCTGGATAGCAACTCATTGAACGGGCACTAATGAATGCAGGGGGACTAGCATGCCTGTCACTGGTTGGAACTCTATTAAAATGAATCCACTTGGAATATATACGGGCAGTTACAATAAACCTTTTTCCTGCAAAATGAAAACAAATAGCTCTGCCTTTTCTGTTACAGTCACCAGCATTTGGTGCAATCGTAGAAGAACGAGTGGGAGGGAAAGGTGTTATGACATAAATAGAGGGAGTTGAGGCTTCATCCAGTGTGTTTGAGAAATGATGCAGCTGCTTGGTGAAAAAGCATTCATATAAAGTGCAAGGTGATAATGGCCTCTGTGAGGTTTTTTAAAGTGCCGTCTCCAGTGTGCTGTTTGTTTTTATACAGTTCACTCTGTGTGTACCTCCTTACCTTGACTGTAAACATCAATCAGTTGTAGCATCAGAACAAGGTCCCCTTTAGGGTCCTATTACATTAACATTTGAATTGTCAAGATGAGGGAAATATGCTGTATTTGCATTTGGTTTAAGAGTGGTAGGACTCCTTCAGTAACTGTATCTGATGAGAATGGCATGCAAGACTGCAATTCTATGAGTACACACACACACCAGCTGTTTCTTAGATGCAGCTGTGTAGTTTATCATTTGGTATAATGACTATAATTAAGCTGGAATTTGTTATTGGTATGAGTCGAATTTAGACGTTTTTCTTGTATTTGATTTTGTTTACTTCTGATTAGTTCAGGTATATTTGGGTCATTTGTTGCTCATTCTACTCTGCTTTGTTTTGGGAATATACACCTAGGACAAGATTTGCAAACTCGAGGACATACAAGCGAATCTTGTCTAATTATGTTACCATTTTTCATCTCATGTTAATGTTTTATTCAAAGTGGAAAGTTGGTGGTTTAATATGCAGTCATTGTGCTTTAGTTGTATTCAAGGGCTTAAAATTGCTGTTAGATGCACAGTTTATGATTCAACATGTAACTTGACTTCAGTGTTAAAAGTTTGAAAGAAAGACATTTTGGAGCAATTTTTAAAAAAAGTTCAGCTAAGAAACATCCTAAAACTAATCACAATGAGACCAACATGGAGTAGTCTATTCTGTGAAAGTGCACTGCAAGAGCAGAGGAAAACAGAGTAACATTTCCTTGTATGTTTACACATGCTTGGCAGTCACCTGCAGTTTTAATCGGACTAAGAAGCATCACTTAAAGACGCACTTCCAAACTTAGAGCATGAATATGAAATGATATATTGTACATTACATTCAGTATTTGTTTTATTTTATAGTTTGTATCTACCTGCCCGGTGATGACAGATGCTAAGCATTACCATGCCAGAGTAGAAACAACATTGTAGCTAACATTATGATCAAACACCATGACTCAACAACCAGCTTATTGGCCTTCATTTCCAATTGACTTAGTTTGCTTAAAATCTACTGTATAAAGGATATCTTCTTTATTAATTAAGTGACCTTTGCTTCATACTAATGGAGTGATGCATCTAATGTTAACATGGTCCCATTTCCATTGATGCTGATTTCTAGGATCAGAATGTAGAATAAGACTTAAGAATAATAGCAATCTACATTAATTTATCTTTAATATCATGTATTGTTTCTCTATAATTGTTCACCTTTCTCCTGTTCTCTGTGTTGTACTGGTTAATTCTGATTGATGTTTCATTTTTTGGGGTGATGTTATTGCAGTGGGTGCCAGTACTGTCGGATTTCCAGCAGAGGGAAACAGTTTGGAGCTTTGTGCCAGGGAATCTCAGCCAACCCCTGGCCCTGCACCTTGGGGACTACAACCTGGATGGCTTCCCGGACGCCCTGGTGATCCTCCGCAACACTAGTGGCAGGTAGAAGAAGAAAACACACACACACACACACACACACACACACACACACACACACACACACTCCCAGATAAGCTCCACTTAATATTTTGTCTAAGGAGTCTTCAAATGGGGTCATGTTTGTTGGTGAGGTCTCTCTTAATCATTTTGGCTCACACACATAATAAGTTAGTGCAAGGCCCTCTAAATCCCTTATATAAGATTGGGTAATGTCTACTCAGTGAATGAGATATTGCTAAAAAATTAAACTAATCCTTACTTGGCAGGGGATCCCCGGAATCATATCAAGTAGGTCTCTGAACCCCACTCCAACTAATCATTTCAGTACTATGCCTCACTTCAGGAACCATCACTGTGTGTGCAGGTCTAGGGCCTGCGTAACTACAACACAGTTGTATACAGACTGCATCTACAATGTAATAACCCTGGTTTTTAAGAAACGGATGCCATGAGAATCATAGATTTCATGCAAGTACACGTTCTCTCATGTCTCAAGAACAACTGCTTCATTTGTAACCTTCCTTTAAATCTGTCACGTAATGTTCACATTTTGTTGACATTATACTAACTATAGAGTTCTAGCATAACACAGAATTTAATTTACCCTAATAACTCAAGATGCATGCTTAAATGGCTTATGCAAATCTGTTGCACTTTCAAAACTAAAAAATGTATTTATTATTTTTCCAGAGATGACAAACATTAAATTACTGTGAAATGACTGTACATGTTGACATATTCTCATCCTCAGAAAAAAAAAATTATCCAATACCAGCACTTGCCCTGTTCATATGGTATGTTTTACAGTTGTCAGGCTTACTGTAAAGCAGTTGACTCTGATAGGCTGGTCAGTGACAAAATAATGTAGAGCGAGGGTAAAGAAATATTGTTAGAAACTTGTTTGGGGCTTTAAATTTTAATTCTCATACACATGCGCAGAAAATAATCAGACTCAAATAGTGTGTTTAGAAAAAGACCTGCCTTTTTTACCCGTTTTAGATTACAGCCGTTGACGAATAACTCTAATGAGACAGAATAGCTATATATTCAAAGTAGTTTTCAAAAGGACTTAATTCAAACTTCTCATCAATAAATCCTAAAACATTAGCAGAAGCATAAACTCGACATAAATTACTGTGATTGCTGACATTTTGCCATTCACAACGCTGTCCTTGGCTGCAAAATATAATATATGATAAATGTTTTGCACTGAGCAATCAGAATCTGTGACATTGTAAAATAATAAAGAAGCGATTGCCATCCAGTTTACCGGAGCACCAACAGGGACAGCTAAGGTGAGCGTGTTCTTCAATATGCGGACATGAAAACTGATAAGCGGGGCCTTTAAATATCATTACAGCATGTGCTAGGACACGCGTGTGTGTGTGTGTGTGTGTGTGTGTGTGTGTGTGTGTGTTTTGAAGGACCTATGTGGATTATCTGACCCCAAAGATGAAGATAAGATAGCCGAAAGGGTCAAGGCTGTGATTGTCTATGCATACTGATTGTTCTGCCTGTGTGTGTGTGTGTGTGTGTGTGTGTGTGTGTGTGTGTGTGTGTGTGTGTGTGTGTGTGTGTGTGTGTGTGTGTGTGTGTGTGTGTGTGTGTGTGTGTGTGTGTGTGTGTGTGTGTGTGTGTGTGTGTGTGTGTGTGTGTGTGTGTGTGTGTGTGTGTGTGTGTGTGTGTGTGTGTGTGTGTGTGTGTCTTAGAGAGTGTTTGAGTGCTTGTTCTGTCAGTAAAATATTGACTTGCTTGTTTCAAAAGACACACACACACACACACGCACACACACACACACACACACACACACACACACAAGTACATTTGAACTCTACTTCATTGTCTGTGGAATCTATGTAATCATCAGTAAGTCCTGTCAGGCTTAACTCTTTGTGGTCACCCTCATCTAGAAATGACTTATGTCTCACCAGCTCTAATCACTGGAGCTATAGCGTCTCCATTCCCTCCCTTTTCTCAATTCCCTTCTCATTTTAAGCCTGAGCATTTTAATCCTGTACTCGGTCACGGTCAATATTGTGGAACTCCCGACAGAAACATATAAAATCACATCATCAGCATATGGAGGAAAGAGGATGGAGGGAGAAGGGATGAAGAGATGAAAGGTCAGGGCGATGAGAAAGATGAACAGTTTAAAGGTTAGAGGTGTCTCCTCTGGTGCCTTCTGTTTTGAATCTCTGCAGCAGTATGACCGGACTTCTTAATGACCACTGTGAACCAGAGCAAGGCATATGAACTCCAATGGTATTAGCAGTTTGACTAGGAACTTCTTTGGTAGTCGAATTACGTAGTGCTCCCTAGTCCTACTAATACTGCTCTGCAAGGAACATTTTTCAGAGGTTGTGTTCGAGTGATCTGATGTGCTTGTTTTTCTTTTTTGTTCCGACATTTAAAAAAATGCCTCCTGTCTACTCGCTTGCTTTGGATTCAGCAGCAGTCCACAGTATGTCCTGCACCGGCCTTCACTTTGTCTTTGATTTCCTTCTAACCAAATGTTCTCTGCTTACCAAATATTTGCACAGCCCTCCGCTGGTCTATTTTAACTCCCATTACTTCCCTCTCCTTCTTTCTCTCTCTCTTCCCACTCCATCTCCTCTCCTCCTTCGTCCTTCCAACTGATTATTTATAGCTGCTTGCTCAGATAAAAGTCCTGCCAGTCTACGTCGCGATCCCAGCAAAACAAATGCCCTTTTAAGTGTTCAAAATAGGAAGATGGAAGGAGAGAGGGTGGGAGATGAGATTAATCGAGTGGAATCAATGGAACAATGAGCAGATGGAGAGAGCAGAAGGAATAAATGGAGAGTCGGGAGGTCATTTAAGAGCACATTTTTCTGATGCAGCTCAGGTTTGTTAAGCACAGATTTTACAATACCAGTGTTTTTGGTTATATTGCCTCATGAGGTATTATTAATCTTTTTAATGCTTTTTTGTTGATTGCCCTTCTTACTTTATTATCACACAGACACACACACACATGTTTTTAAGGCTTGGGGCTAGGGTGATGGCAGCAAGCTCAATAGACCAGATGCTCATAATGTTAGTCAGTATCTGTGTCCATGTGTATTTACATTTTCATATATTTGTAGAGTCTTATTTCCACCTGCTGCTTCTAAAACTACAATCCTCGGAGGCCACATTATGTCCAAGTCACAGGACTGACGGTTCCTCCAGACACCGTCTCTGTTCTGCACAGTCGCTCGCACAGGCGAACATTGTTTAATCACAATACAAGGCCGTTGCTCCCTGCTGAAGCGAGGTTGTACTCTAGGTGTGTTCGCAAAAAAGAGCCAGCATTTGGGAACTTAGGGAAGAGGCGACACAGTTAAAAGCAAAGGAGATACTGACTCAGAAAGAGAACAGTCGTATGAAACTAAAGGAGAGATTTTTTTTAATCTTTTCCTTTTCTTTTCTTTTTTAATCTCACATCAGTGCGAGAAACTCTCTGCAGGAGGCCTGATGATAAAGTGAAGTGCATTTAGGTAAAGATGACACAGCAAGGCAAGGCACTGCACAGCATATACTGTACAGTACCATTTATAATCCCTCTCTGCAGGCCAGACACAGACTCCACAGATGTATCCATATAGTCCCTTTTTTTTCCTACTGGCTTCTGTTGAGTAAAACAATTTCTTATTAAAGTTTGCCATGCACAGACAGAACAGCGTTATTGATCTTATTAGGTGGGTCGCAATTTCACAGTTGCCATTTCACAAAGGTGATTACAGCTACTAAATTATCTTCCCTTGAAAGGTTGTATTTATGTGATATTTGCAATCACATACTCAAGTCAGTGTTCTTTAATTATCACAATTAGGTGCTACAAAACCTTTGTAAACAGTACAATTATAACGATGTACAATTATCCTCGACCTTACAATTATCTTGAATTGTGCAGCATTGACACCATGCATTACAGCTGCCATTCAAGTTGATTTGTATTTAGTTATTGATATTGTTAGCCAAAATTATCAAATTTAATATAAATCACCTGTTCAATTATTAAGAAAGTCATCAACCCTCTGTTTGGTTTGGAAATGTTTGTTTTATCATACAAATTATACAGAGTTGATTTTATTTGGAATCAGACATTTGCTAATAAAATGATCGTAAAATGATTGCTAATATCACAAAGGATTAGCAAAGTAGTTATGCTGTAGTCTCAATTACTGTAATAGTTTTAAGTAAAACTCAAATAGTTACAAGATTACAATCCTGCTTCCCAGTTATTATTGGTCAGAAAAACATTTTTGAAAGACCTTTATCTGAGTAAGCAAACTCTATATGAGCTATAAGGTGGACGTACAGTACATGGTAGTATATAGTATAGCCCCAAATAAATGTTCCTTGGCTTCCTTCCAAAGCTACAATACATTTTTATACTACAAGCAGTCATGCTGACAGTCTTTGTCACAGCCTCACATGATACTCCTGTCAGAATTATTAACACTCGGAATTTCAACTCCATAATTCAGAATATCTTCAGAAATTAATGCAAATGAGCCATTTTTTTATAATCAGAATAAAACTTCCAAGGTAACTGGGAGAAAAAGATTTGCATATTACACAAAATGTATCCCGGGAACAATTATTGGCACCCTGGTGATGAATTTTAATTAGTTAATCAAACAAAGTGAAAAACAACTTGACCTTAATTAATCAATGAATGATGGTTTTACTGAATAAAAGAAATTCTACCATCCAAAAATATTACAATCCCAGGCCATATGGTTCAAGGTGTTCGCCAAAGACCGGCATGCACTGTGACAAAGCACCACACAAGAAGACATCTAAAGCATTTAAGGCAGACCTCGAGCAATCTGGTGTGACGGTTTCAGTCTGCACCATACACTGCACATGGAGCCAAGTAGGGCTCCATGGGCGAAGAGCAAAAAGGACATCACTAATGAAAGAAAGCCAAAACAAGGCCTGACTTTCATAGATAAGCCACAGTCTTTCTCTGATAATGTTCTATGGACAGGTGAAACCAAAGTAGAGCTCTTAGGGAATGCAGTGTCGTATCGGCGATAAAATGAAAAAGTTAAATAAGGTGGAGGTTCTCAGGTACTTAAAGGAATTATTGTATCAAAGGAATAATGAAGTCAAGAGGACAAGGCTTTTGAGAGTAAAACGTGTTACCCTTGTCAAACCAAGGTCTTGGCTCTTTCAGCATGACGACAACTCAAAGCACACATCCAGCTCCAAAGAAGAATGGTTGAAAAAAAGAAGATCGAGTGTTTTTAAACCTGGCCAGCAATGACTCCTGACCTTAGTCCCATTGAAAAACCTTTGGAGATGTCTGAGATCCGCATTACGCAAAGCACTCCTGCGAAACCTAAAAGAGCTTGAATGCATAGTAGAGGAAGAGTGGCAGGAACTACCAGCAGACAGATGCGAGAACTGTTTGCGAGAACTGTTTTTAGTTAACTCTTGGTTTCATTCTTTTGTCCAGTAACCTTCGACATTTTGCCAAAAATATTCTGGTCGTCTGGTTATTCAAAATAGGTTAATTTGCAGTTGTATCTGAAGGTCTTCTGAATTATGTATTTGAAATCCAGTGGTGCCTATCATTTTTTTACCAGGACTGTATGATATACGGCTGTATTAAGAGAGTATTTAACACCTGCATCTGCTACAGTGTTAAGTAGATACGTCAGTAAATATCGGGAATATTCACACTCACATTGTTTTGTGTGCGAGTGTGCGTGTGTGCTATGGGATTGTATGTGTTAGACATAAGCTCTTATAGAATGGGATAATCCGCAGCAGCAATCATGTTTTTTTTTTTTCCCCCACTTCACTGTGGCAGCTATACACTGATTAAACGAGGCATGGGTCAGCTTTAATGTGCGATCTGCCTCAAGCGACTTGGATATAATTACATGTATGCATGTGTCAAGTGAGCACAGCACCGTGTGTTCCTCGAGCATCTGTAAACAGCAGCCAAATCACCTCCCAGGCGAGCGCCCCTCCAGCCAGATCAGCACTCCTAGATCGGAGGCTTTTAGAAAGCCAAAGCTGTCATCATTCCGCAGATGACCACCGTTCAGACGGGACCAACACTATTACGATTACAATGGGCCACAGCTACATGAGCGCCCACTCACCACTGTACATTACTGAAGACATCTGCTCCGCATTAAAAAACATAACTTGATGTCATCGTGAATGACACTTATTTATCATATTACATTATGTTTAGTGAAAATACAAAAATAATGATTTCCTTATTTTTATACTAAAATATGGTCGTTTTGCTTCTTTGCGAAAGGTGGATTTGTCGATTTTGCCTCTGGGTTTTGCATTGAAAGCTGGTGGCAACAAGCTCCAGGCAAATACTTTATCCCCAGCAGTCCTGTCATTTCCATCATATGAAACCTTCAAACTGACAATTTTCAAAGTGTATGAGTCAGTGAGCACCAACATCGCATGGCAATGACAAGCTCCTGCCCCTCTGCAGAGACCATTGTGATTATGTCGAGGCAGCTGGATTGATTCATTTTGAAGGTTAAAGAAATTAGAGGTATCAATCAACTAAAATATTATAAAGATAAGGCTGCTCTGTCAAAATAACTGTATTTCCCTGGTTGATCTACTGCAGCTACCAGTGTCCTGGTAGATGTACGTCATCTAAGTGTTTCATCGTGGAAAGAATAATTCATTAATTTAATGCTTGTCTTACTTTTTTTTCCGGGACTGCCTTGTTGTCTCTTAAGGGCTGAATAATTCAAATGAATAAATAATGCATAACCTACTGTAGTGGGGGTTTTGTTCCCAATATTTTGCAGCTCTAATATTGCCAGAAAAAATTATCCTGATTGCCAAGACGGGGAATATAATTCTCTGAGTTTTGCCCCTTTAGATTTTAGAAACAGTGGGATGTTTGTGATGTATTTGGAAGCTCCTTCGTTGTATTATCCCTCTGTTTACTAAAGACTGTCATGTGGTTATACCTGAATCACAGAACGGAAATATAATTAAAGTGAATGACAATATATTTATACAATCCATGCCAGCGCTTTTTTAGGGTGGATACTGTAACTATGGGGCTACAGTGGTAGCTTTACTGTAGGGCTTTATTTATTTGTTAAATGTTTTATGCAATCAACACTGTGTGAAAGGAACCAATATTAAATGAACAGATGAGACAATTCCACAACAGGCTGCAGTTTTTCAGACATAGATTCAAGGTTAAATGTGCCAATAGTATACGGTATACAGTATACCGTGTGATATACTTTATATATCGATATACTTTTTGGCTCATAAAGACTCAAACGTCAATGTATGGTAATTGATTTGTTTCCCCCCAACCATTATTGTCTGTTTAAATATATACAGAATATAATACAATCCAAGCTATTCATTATTCACAAACATATACACCATGTTTCTTTTTGGAGCAGAAACATGGTCTAACCAGTTGGCGAGGTAGCCGTGTAGATGGTGATGTAGTCGTGTGGCTGGTGAGGTAGGAGTGTGGGTGGTGAGGTAGGCATGTCGGTGGTGAGGTAGGTGTGTAGATGGCGAGGTAGGCGCGTGGGTGGTGAGGTAGGAGTGTGGGTGCTGAGGTAGGCATGTCGGTGGTGAGGTAGGTGTGTAGATGGTGAGGTAGGCGTGTGGGTGGTGAGGTAGGCATGTCGGTGGTGAGGTAGGTGTGTAGATTTGTTTTGTTTGCCCATGTCAATATTCAAAGGGCATTCATATGTGTAGAGGTGTGGAGAGTTTTGTGTCAATCAACTCTCCCACTATACTTTGCTGCTGCAGTCGGAGAAGTGCTAAACTCTCTTCTGATAATGAAGTGTTTTTGTTTGGTGTTTGTATTGTAGTGGAGAGTGCGGCGTGGGCAGCGGTTAACATCACTAAATGTCTCCCTCTGCTCTTTTTGTGCCTATAGAGTGGCTATTGGCAGTGGAAAAACACTGATCAGACCTTTCAATCTGTGTCTCTGTTTTTAGAGGTAAATGCCACCGACATATATACATATAGGGGCAGATGTTGTCTGTTATTGGAAATGACAGCTGCAATGAGAAAAACATAGTTTCTGGTTTGAGCAAAGGTGAATTCTGTAGCCAAGTCCATGAGGCTATTGTTGTTTGGGGAGATTAGCATTTCTCTCTTTTTGGATATCTCTCTGCATGATCTGTGCAAAACCGTTACTCGAGAAGGTAAGCTTTTGCTTTGTAAGAGAACTTTTATTTGACAGATGTTTAGATAAGTGATGATTTTCTGCGGGGACATGGTATATTTGCTATGCTCAAAATTATTTATCTCTGACACATTCATGATAATTAGAATAACTCCAAATAATGTAAGTCCAGAAAATTAAGATGTGTCAGCAAAAATTCTTTGAAGGACTCTTATGATGAATTCCAATTATTCTTCGACATGTTGACCATTTGACAATATTGCCTCTGTACAGATAACAAATACGCAGGGCAGGTTATTTTCATCATCGATTAATATATAGATCATTATGTTATAAAACAGTGAAACATTTTGATCATGTATCACAAACCCCAAGACACTGTTTTGTTTTGTCCACAAATGAAAGCTATTCAGTTAAATGTCCTAGAGAAGCAAAGAAACCAGAAAATATTCACATTTAAGAAGCTGTTTTTTTTTCCATGAAAACTACTGACACCGATTGATCGATTATCAAAATATTTGCCTATTCATTTTGTAGTTGATTAAAAATATATTAATTGTTTCACATCTATCAACAACAATCATGTCCCCCCCCCCCAGTCTCTCACTCACTAATTTCGTACATCAAAGCCACAGTTCACAAAAAATGCCACCCTTCAGCATAAAGATAATGGCCCCATCTTTGCGCACCCATTTAGTTTTAAAATTAATTAAATTCTTCCTTGTTAGGGTTTAAGGGCTCTCTGAGGGATGGAGCCCGAGAGGTATCGTGCCTGTTCAGTATGTGTGCAACGGTGAAGGAAACGGGAGAAAATGTGTTTTTGTTGCCAAGGTTATGTGAAATATTGTAATGTCTGGAGAATGCTGCTTCGAGACAGGGAGGAGAGCGCCCTAAATGGAGGAAAACTTGAGATTCTTGTCGGTTTTCTGACTGTAGTTATTTTGTTTGGAGGAACAAGTCGTCATATTGCATTTGTGGCTACTTATGTAGTAGTCTATACTGAAGATGAATTATTGAATCCCTTCAATCCCTTAAAGTCAGCAAAATCCCCTGATATTAGTATAATAGAGCTTTGTTGCTTTCTTTGCCATATAATTGCTTTCTTCCTCGCTGTCCTTTTTCTTTTCTTTTTTGAGAAATGGTAAAACAATGGTGAATACCGCCACTGGAGGAAAAATGACACAGGACAAGAAATTATAGGAATTATATATTAGATATGTCTCTTAGCGGGCCATTGACTCATCCAGACATATGAGGACCCTTCTGCGCTGCTGCTGTTCACAGAAGTTCAGCTCTGCTTCCACAAAAAGAAAGTTTAAATTTGACTTTGTAAGGCTAAACGTATCTTTGCGTCATTGCCAGAACCTTACAGTTCTGTAATTTGGGATGGGACACTGACAATGTTCTTAGCAGAAAAAAACAGGAAAGTGTATATAACAGAAGGTGCTGTTGGCAATGAATGCCAACAATAGGGTGTTCATCCATCCAGTAGCCACGCAGCTAATCCTTTGTCAAGTGTCGGCCTTGACTGTGTTAATTTCCAAAATACTTTGCACTGTATTATGTTGTGTTTTATTTATTTTCATTCCCCATCCCAGAACTAGGAGTATGCAACCTAAAAACAACGGCTCAAGAATTTAATTAATGCTGGCAGATACAAACCAATAATTAAATCTATATGATCTTATTTCACTCGCCCCCACTCCTCAGTCAGCAATGACAACTGGGCGTTGGAATTCATAATTATTGCACCAGAATTTATGCTCAGAAATTGATTCAGGTGCAGAGTTTGCAGGACAGTTGCATGATTTTTTGTTTGTTCAGTTTGTCAGCGTCACACAGTCATTTGGCAAATGTGGCATAAAAAATGTTGTTAGCAAGTAAACAATTAGATTCATTTTGCTTCATTCAAAGAAATGGGTTTTGTATGTAAAGATCATAGACGTTGCTCTCAGTAAACGGTTCCGTGGTGAAGTGGGCCATTGCAATGGTTTAATTTTTGTACTTTTCTAATAAAAATAATAATAATGCATTGGATTTATAGAGCGCTTTTCAAGGAACTCAAAGCGCTAACATCAATATGAAACTGTACTCACGCCAAATTAAATGACTTTTCTCTGACTGCTCTACAGCTCTGATTGCAGCTGTTCTCATGACAAGTAGTCCAGAGCCCTGAACCCGCCGGAACCTGCTGCTGCAGATCCGAGCATATTGTTTATTTATTTAAGGTTCATTAATATTTAACGTGTCAAGCGTCCAAATTGCACCAAATTATGGACCAACTGCACTTTCTTTGGGTCCAAAGCAATTACACCTGATAGGACGAACAGTTCTCCATATATGTGAAGGACACACATACACACACAGAGCGACAGAGAGAGAGAGATTCTTGCTTTACAGTCAGATTAGATTAGATCAGATAGATGTATGCTGCCTGCTGCAGTCCTGTTTCTGCGTCCTGTAACCCATATTAGTGTCTATATCTCTAAGTGTTCAGATACAGCACTGCTCGACCACATGAAAATATAAGTGTAAAAGCACTATTGCGGCATTTAGGATGGACTGTGACCCAATCAGCCAAACAAAAACCAAATGTGGCCAAGGCCCCACGGTGACCACAGGGAGCACAAGTGCAATTGCAGTTGCGGAATCGAAGAGCGAGCAAACGCAGTAACACAGCTACATGAATGGCTTGAGTGATTGGATCTCAATGTGGACACGGATTATACATATTAATACCAGCGGTAAATAAAACCCTGTTAAATTCATATTTAGATACCATCTGCATATGACACACATTTTAAAGCCAAGTATAAACAGAATCTAATTCACCTGATTTGATGAACCGTTGACATTTAAGATGATGTAAATAGTATATTCTTCATTAATGATGTATCATTTCACCACAGCGACCTATCTGCCATTATCCTGTGGTTAATTTTTATGATCCCACCTCACCCGATCCGCAGATTAAATGCTGTTCCTGCTTATATACGTGGAATCACTACGGTCCCCTTTGCTAAAATACACACAGAAAGGGTTGAAATCGAGTAATTGATGGAGTTGATGCTGATTCAGGAAGACGGTCACCGTGGATATCTTAAGCAGGAGTATATATTATCAGAGCAAAATATTGAGGAGACTTCCTGGTTCGCTACACAGATCAACAGGTTAGAAGTGTCTGGCGTCCCAACATAGTCTGCCTATATCCGGACGCCGGTCTCTGTAGTGTATATAGCTCTGTCAGAGTAATGTCATGTCGTCATCTCCCCGCAACTATTGACACCCCGAGACAGTCTTCCGGGTCCACCGACTGTCATAGATAAGATGACCTTGCTTGGTGCATGAGGAAACTCTTGAAACAGTTTCCCAAGGACCCAGAGAGGACAGAAATTCCTCAACAAGGGTAGTAAAATGATAAATAGATAAATTTACAAAATAAATAAAACACCCACTTTGTCCCAGAGGCAGCCCAGGGAAGATCTCTGTTCATCCTGGACACTTTTTCTATCTGTCAAGCCATGTGTAATAAGTTTGTGTTGGAGGTAGCATGACGTGCGCTGCTGTTGTGAGGCAGCCAATCACGGTGAGAATACAATGATCTAGATTCCTTTGGAGTGGTAGTAGTCGTGGCCATTGTGGTTGCAGCTACCACAATCATCACTATGTAAACAAAGCACAAAGCATGTAGACTGGATTCTATATCTGCACAGAATGCGATCATGACGTCGCTCGCTATGTTAGATCTAGTCAGTAACGAAATGACGTAGACGGAGAACAAAGCTCCCGCAGCCTTTTAGAGTCCCCTGCTGTGATGACGGTGACTACAGCAATGATTCCCTGAAGTGAGATGTGGTTAGAGTACGAGGCTATTTCTGTATACTATGATCACATTTTAGTGCAGCCGGCAGCCCGGCAACTCTCTTTACTCAGGTGGGCTCAGAATTCACAGGAAGACACACACTCACACGCATGCACACACACACACACACACTCCATTCAACCAGTGCCCTGAGGGGGGATGGAGCGTCCTGCTGACTGTGAGTGTTTGATGTTGAAATGGTCCACCCCAGCTTCATAAGAGCCCCCCATCGCAGGAGAAATGGTCTAAATGTCACACTCCACCCTCCACTGGGCTGCTGTGCGTGTGTGTGTGTGTGTGCTGGCATGTGTGTGTGTGTGTGTGTGTGTGTGTGTGTGTGTGTGTGTGCGTGTGCGTGTGTGTGTGCGTGCATGTAGCATGTAGCCATGCACGTAGCAGTATGTGTTGAGAGGGAGCTATTTCCGTAATACGAAATGAGGTCACAGATGGAGCGAGCTGAACTTAAGTGATTTCTGTTGTATCTTGCACCACGACGTGACAACACAAAGTGCTGTTCACCGCTTTCTTCTGATTACTGGTTGATTACAGATACTGCTGATTAGAACCATCAAAATGCACTCTCAGGTGTCACAAGTGCTTCTGGTGATGGGTGGGAGAATCAACGAGACAGCAAAAGGCCTTGGGGAGATGTGGCACATCTGCATGACTCGCACAAACATGGCATATAACACCCATCTGAGTGTAGATCTCCTCGGGCTATAGGTCAGTGAGTGTCTAACAGTAACGGAATAATGTAGTTGACCTCTTTTGCAGGTCTTTTGCCCGGTAAAATCGCAAACAAATGTCTCCGTCCTCATCTCTTCCTTCTCTCTCACTCGTGCCGTAAAAAAGTATTTCTAAACTCTTATTCAGAAAAGTCTTCCTAAGGTCAAAATCTGATTCTTCAGTCGGTACACTCGCCGGCATTGAGAGTGAATTCAGACAGTAGAGTACAGTATGGGAGTACGCAGATTGAGTTACAGCATCTGTGTGTCAGTCTCAGCCTTGATGCTCTGCTTCTGCTCCTCCTCCGTGTTCTTCATTTTTGCCTCACTCATCAAAATGCACAGATACGGAGCTGGGTTAGTGGGACAGGGACAGCGTTACACTTGACTGTCAGTCCCGGTTTTGCTATGATGTTGCTAAGATTCACTCCTGCATTCAGTTTTTGCTAGGCCTGACAAGTTGGGCAAAATACCTATTTATAATTATTCTGATGATTTATAAAGTGTGATTACTTATTAATCATGCTAAATATAATTTATCTTGGCTTCGATTGATTATCTACAAGAAATCTAACAAACTACACAGGATCGTAAGAAAAGATCACACCGTAGACACTGGTCCTCTCAAGTTTCTTGTTCAAACCACCAAACTCAACTTCCTTACTAAATCCTATGTTAGAATGAACAACTTTAGCTAACATTTAATCTAAAATATCAGTCATACACATTATCCATATTTTCATGGTATCGAAGAGCTCTCAAAAGAGTCATGGTTGTTCCAAACGTCTTCCTTCAAAATGATGAAGGCCAGTGTGCTCTCTGAAGCCGTCCCCAGGTCTGTGCCTCGACACAATGCTGTTTCTGAGCTCTGCGGGCAGGTCTTTCGACCTCGAGGCTCGGTTTATGCTCTGATATGAATTGTCAGCTGTGACAGCTCACGTAGAAAGTTGTGTGCCTTTACAACCCATGCCCAATCAATTGGATCAAATCTGTAGAAACATGTCAAAGATGATCAAGACAAATGGGAGGTAGCTGACCCAAATCTCAAGTGTCATAGCAAAGGGTCTGAACAATTAGCGATGCTGTAGTTTCTTACTTTTTCAGGAAATTTGGGGGGAAAAGAGCTAACGTTGTGAATAATTCGTCATTAGGGGCATTGAGTGTGAATTTCAGTAATCTGCGAATGTGGTAAAAAGGTAAAGGCATCTGAAAACATTCTGAATGCGCTGTATGGGCCTCTAGGTGAAAATGAATGTATGTGATGATGGCAAACAGTTGCTTTCCTTCATTCATGATGCTCACATGAATCCTTATTGCATTACCACTGGCCTTGCCTTTGCCTTTTATTATTATTAATCTTAAGTTTCTGACAAATTAACAAGGACTAATAGAAAAATAGCCATAAACAATTGGATGTCTACTTAAAATCCAATCAATGTTTTTTAATAACCTAATATGTGCATTAATTTACTGCGTAACTACACAATTTATTGACTGTATAATAGTTTACGACATGATTATTCCTAATCAGTATCTTTTGTAATGAACAGCAAATGTGGCAGTGTACATTCGTGGCAGGTAACGTCACAGTATTATAATCAACCTCAGCCCCAATATCGCAGCTAATCAGTGCAGAGTAATGTAAGTTTATGTAAAGCTCGCTGCTCTTCACCTTGTTGATGCCATGATGTGTTCCATCACATTAAGTTTAAGTGTTGCTTTAAGTGCATTTGCGCATGTGTGTGTGTGTGTTTGTGTGTGTGTGTGTGTGTGTGTGTGTGTGTGTGTGTGTCTCTTTCTATCAGTATGCACCCCGACCAAGGAGCTGCTTAGAGCTTAGCAGGCTGTTGCTAGGCAATGCCATCTCAAATCCTTCCCTCTCTGAATCTTAGCTCTGTATGGCAGCTGTGTTTGTCTCTCGGTTTTGTTGCTAATACCAGGGTGGAAACTGGAGCAGTGTGAGGCATTTGCCTTGTTAGTCCTGCACAATATTTCCTTTTCCAAAGTGCACCTTTTTTACAGAAAGCTGGTTTAGCCTCGGAGGACTTTTCCAACAAAGGGAATTGAGTGACTTTCCAGGGAGCTGCACAATAATAGCATAATCAAAGAGGCCGTTTGTCGTGGGATGATTTGTTGTAATGAATGCTATGACACATTCTAGCATGCAGCTATCACAATCCAATCTCCAGAAATGTGTATATGTGCTGCAATGAAGTCCCTGTAATGCAGTAATAAATAAGTATTCAGAATTTGCCACAGGACAGAAAAAATATGTTATTAAAATGCTGTAAGTTTGTCAGCGGTAGGCGCTGAAAACACGCCTAACCCTTTCCAAGAGACTGTCCTCCACCAAAAAAACAACCACATGGGTCGTTTTTGAAGCAGCGTATTATGACATATGTGGTCATTTGAAATACCGTAGAACTCTAGCGATAAGCGCAAGAGGTCAGCGGTGGACCTGGTAAGTCCGTCAAGTTTGTGTGTTGAAATCGATTTGCTTATATTCTGTAAAGTAATTGTGCTGATTCTCTGCCATGTCACCTGTCACCGGTAGAGGCGATCGGCTGTTTTGATCACACTCAACATAGTTTGTCATATGAATCGGATTCTATTGACAGCTTTCACATAAGCCCAAAAAAAACTGTACTGACTGCACAAACAGATCTGAGTTCATTTCAACTGAACCGAATGTCTTGGGCACAACATGCACTCATAACCCTATTATAATCTACTCGCCCGTGTGGCTCGAAGGTTCGGTTATTGTTACACACCAAAGCAAACCAAGCTCTTGCGTTTGGACAGTGGTTGGTGCCAATGTTGATTTGACACCCTACCAGGGGTCCACGTTTGCCATTACGCATTAGGCAAATTACACTCGTCTCTGAAAAAACTACTGCCAAATATGGCGACAAATGTGTCTGCCAACTCCTGTTACACCAGTAAAAACAGATGTTTAGGTTGTGATCTTCACCCCTTAATTACCATGGATCTGCACCAAATCAATCCGCCTCTTCTTCATCCTGTCATTCTTAGATAATTTAAATAAGGAGAGCTGTTCTGGAAACTCTGACACCCAGCAAAGATGCATTTGTGGAATGAAGGTGTAGCTAGCTAGCAACAGGAGTTTGGATTATGTGTAGGAGCTTGTGATCCAGCCAGAGGTTTTATTGCATAGTGTTGGGGGAGGGAGTATGCTGAGTAAGGCTCCAGTGCATCAGATAGCAGTGATTTCAGGCCAACTCCCAAATTTCCTGAACACAAAAATGATGAAAATCTGTTTAAAGGTCTAACGACACATTTAAGAACTCCATAGTTTATTGTCTTTTTGCCTGTTTTCAGCAACAGATCTCTGTCATGACTCCAATAGCTGTGCTTTGAGCTAAATACTAATGTTAGCAGGCTCGAATGCCCACAATGCAACAGTAATGTGTCTTTTCAAAGGCATAATGTTAACATTCTAAACCATATTTATTTAAGTCAAGTACAAGGTTCAGTGGAAGTTGAGTTGAATAGCATCAGTGTTGGTAGTATTTTGCAATGGAAAAAAATGGAAATTTGACATGATGATGTAAACGGATTTCTAAAATAATTACAATTCATCTTCTGGGGGGCCATGAATGATTTTACAAAATTCCACGTCACCCCATTCAATATATGTTGAGGGACCGATATTTCGGTCTGGACAAGTGGTTGTCGTCGATGTGTCAAAGTCTGTCTCGTATCACTGCGCACGAACCATAAACACCAGTGACCCAGTGTGCATTCTTGTTTGATGTTTGATTTCCTAAAAAATCCGGTCCATCAAACTAAAAGCTGGATTATCCATCATAATTCCACAGAATTGAGACCACATCTACGTCTTTTCTTTAATTCCCATGTTGAGTGGAGTGTAGCAAAGTGTTTGCATGTTTTCCTCTACTGGATCAGAAGCTCAGTCATTCATTTTGGAGGTTTATCTCTATGAAAACATCAGCTAAGCCAGTGTTCAGGCCACAGGGGTTACAGTATTGCGCTGACAAATGGAGACTTCAAATTCAAACCCAAGCTTTACCGCTGATCTTTCTCACACTCCAGACCATCATCTCAGCTACTCAACCATCTGGTCTTATTCAAGCTTTCATTGTTTCGTGGCAAGCTACCAACACTAACCTGACTTGACCTTAATATGAACTGCAATACACATGGATTTGCGACGGCTAGCAACACTTAATCCTTTTCCGGAAATTGATGGAAGTGATGATGTGGTGCTTCTTGCTTTACGCGTCGTTCATTTTCTTTTCAAAGAAAAGTCCTCTTTTCACAGTTGTAAAACAAACTCATTCGTAAATTGCCGTCGTGTCTTGTTTCGGTCACCAAGACAAATCAGAAAAGAAAAGTAAAGAGGACACACGGAGAAGCAGCCAGGGAAGGACGCGGAGGATGAAAGAGTGAGTGAGAGCAGGCACACCGTGTAGAGGAATGACACAACCAAAGGATGCATACTGAGACT